>NW_027009711.1:0-41079 GCF_036934945.1 Oncorhynchus masou masou
GAACTTGAGTGAAGACCCAAACGCGGTTTTAACAGAAAACAGAGTTCTTTAATAAAAAACAGGAATGGCATAAATCCTCTTCCAACGTAGTCAATGGGAACAAAGAACGTAGTATAATGCAGGTTGCACCTGCCATGCAGACTCCCGAGCAGGACAGGACAAGGTGGAAGCAAAGCGAGACGACAGCTTGCTTCTGGCATCAAAAAACACAAACAAGAATCAGACACTGAAAGTAGCAGGAACAGAGAAGAAATAGAGACCTAATCAGAGGGGAAGAGAGAACAGGTGGGGAAAGAGAGATATGAAGGCTAGTTAGGGGAAATGTAGAACAGCTGAGGGATGAGAGACAGAGAAGGTAACCTAAAAAGACCAGCAGAGAGAGAATGAAGAGAAAGGAGCAGAACAGACATAACAAGACATGACAACATCAGTCAGGAAGTTAAAGCTTGGTCACAAATGGGTCAAATGAGCCCAAGCATACTTCCAAAGTTGTGGCAACATGGCTTAAGGATAACAACTCAAGTATTGGAGTGATCTATCACAAAGCCCTGACCTCAATCCTATAGGAAACCTGTGGGCTGAACTGAAAAAGCATGTGTGAGCAAGGAGGCCTACTGAGACCTGACTCATTTACACCAGCTCTGTCAGGAGGAATGGGCCAAAATTCACCCAACTTATTGTGGGAAGCTTGTGGAAGGCTACCCAGAACGTTTGACCCAAGTTAAACAATTTAAAGACAATGTTAGCAGATACTAATTGAGTGTATGTAAACTTTGGGAATGTGATGAAACAAATTAAAGCTGAAATAAATCATTCTCTCTCCTATTATTTTAACAAATCAAATCAAATTTTATTTGTCACATACACATGTTTAACCTCTTGAAACTCTAGAGGCGCTATATAATTGTTGGACAAGCGTTCCCGTTTTAACAAGATATTTTGTCACAAAAAGATGCTCGACTATGCATATAATTGATAGCTTTCAAAAGAAAACACTCTGACGTGTCCAGAACTGCAAAGATATTTTCTGTGCGTGCCCTAGAACGTGAGCTTCAGGCAAAACCAAGATGAGACGGCATCCAGGAAATTTCCTCTCTGAATCCCATGGAAAAATACTGGCAGCTGACTTTTGCGCACCAATTTCGGCGCAGGACACCGGGCGGACACCTGGTAAATGTGGTCTCTTATGGTCAATCTTCCAATGATCTGCCTACAAATACGTCACAATGCTGCAGACACCTTGGGGAAACGACAGAAAGGGCAGACTTACTCCTCTCGCATTCACAGCCATATAAGGAGACAATGGAAAACAGAGCCTCAAAAATCCTGCTCATTTCCTGGATGCCGTCTCATCTTGGTTTTGCCTGAAGCTCACGTTCTAGGGCCGCACAGAAAATATCTTGGTAGTTCTGGACACGCTCAGAGTGTTTTTCTTTCGAAAGCTACCAATTATATGCATAGTCGAGCATCTTTTTTGTGACAGTAATATCTTGTTTAAAACGGGAACGTTTTTCATCCAAAAATGAAATCGCGCCCCAGAGCATCAAGAGGTTAATGCGAGCGTAGCGAAATGCTTGTGCTTCTAGTTCCGACAATGCAGTAATAACCAACAAGTAATCTAACTAACAATTCCTAAACTACTGACTTATACACAGTGTAAGGGGATAAAGAATATGTACATAAGGATATATGAATGAGTGATGGTACAGAGCAGCATAGGCAAGATACAGTAGATGGTATCGAGTACAGTATATACATATGAGATGAGTATGTAAACAAAGTGGCATAGTTAAAGTGGCTAGTGATACATGTGATTACATAAGGATGCAGTCGATGATATAGAGTACAGTATATACGTATGCATATGAGATGAATAATGTAGGGTAAGTAACATTATATAAGGTAGCATTGTTTAAAGTGGCTAGTGATATATTTACATCATTTCCCATCAATTCCCATTATTAAAGTGGCTGGAGTTGAGTCAGTGTCAGTGTGTTGGCAGCAGCCACTCAATGTTAGTGGTGGCTGTTTAACAGTCTGATGGCCTTGAGATAGAAGCTGTTTTTCAGTCTCTCGGTCCCAGCTTTGATGCACCTGTACTGACCTCGCCTCTCTGGATGATAGCGGGGTGAACATGCAGTGGCTCGGGTGGTTGACGTCCTTGATGATCTTTATGGCCTTCCTGTAACATCGGGTGGTGTAGGTGTCCTGGAGGGCAGGTAGTTTGCCCCCGATGATGCGTTGTGCAGACCTCACTACCTCTGGAGAGCCTTATGGTTGAGGGTGGAGCAGTTGCCGTACCAGGCGGTGATAGCCCGCCAGGATGCTCTCGGATTGTGCATCTGTAGAAGTTTGAGTGCTTTTGGTGACAAGCCGAATTTCTTCAGCCTCCTGAGGTTGAAGAGGCGCTGCTGCGCCTTCTTCACGATGCTGTCTGTGTGAGTGGACCAATTCAGTTTGTCTGTGATGTGTATGCCGAGGAACTTAAACTTGCTACTCTCCACTACTGTTCCATCGATGTGGATAGGGGGTGTTCCTCTGCTGTTTCCTGAAGTCACAATCATCTCCTTAGTTTTGTTGACGTTGAGTGTGAGGTTATTTTCCTGACACCACACTGAAAATTTCACCTCCTCCCTGTAGGCCGCCTCGTCGTTGTTGGTAATCAAGCCTACCACTGTTGTGTCGTCCGCAAACTTGATGATTGAGTTGGAAAGCGTGCGTGGCCACGCAGTCGTGGGTGAACAGTGAGTACAGGAGAGGGCCAGAACGCATCTTTGTGGGGCCCCAGTGTTGAGGATCAGCGGGGAGGAGATGTTGTTACCTACCCTCACCACCTGGGGCGGGCCATCCAGGAAGTCCAGTACCCAGTTGCACAGGGTGGGGTTGAGACCCAGGGTCTCGAGCTTGATGACGAGCTTGGAGGGTACTATGGTGTTGAATGCCGAGCTGTGGCCGATGAACAGCATTCTCACATAGGTATTCCTCTTGTCAGATGGGTTAGGGCAGTGTGCAGTGTGTTGAGATTGCATCGTCTGTGGACCTATTTAAGCGGTAAGCAAATTGGAGTGGGTCTAGGTAGGTAGGGTGGAGGTGATATGGTCCTTGACTAGTCTCTCAAAGCACTTCATGATGACGGAAGTGAGTGCTGGCGGGCGTAGTCGGTTTAGCTCAGTTACCTTAGCTTTCTTGGGGAACAGGAACAATGGTGGCCCTCTTGAAGCATGTGGGAACAGCAGACTGGGTATAGGGTTTGATTGAATATGTCCGCAAACACACCAGCCAGCTGGTCCCTGCGCATGCTCTGAGGGCGCTGCTGGGGGATGCCGTCTTTCGGGCCTGCAGCCTTGCTAAAGCTAACACGTTTAAATGTTTTACTCACCTCGGCTGCAGTGAAGGAGAGACCGCATTTTTCCGTTGCAGGCAGTGTCCAGTGGCACTGTATTGTCCTCAAAGCGGGCAAAAAGTTATTTAGTCTGCCTGGGAGCAAGACATCCTGATCCGGTGACTGGGCTGGATTTCTTCCTGTAGTCCGTGATTGACTGTAGTCCCTGCCACATGCCTCTTGTGTCTGAGCCGTTGAATTGGGATTCTACTTTGTCTCTGTACTGACGCTAGCTTGTTTGATAGCCTTACGGAGGAATAGCTGCATTGTTTGTATTCAGTCATGTTACCAGACACCTTGCCCTGATTGAAAGCAGTGGTTCGCGCTTTCAGTTTCACGCGAATGCCATCAATCCAAGGTTTCTGGTTAGGGAATGTTTTAATCGTTGCTATGGGAACGACATCTTCAACGCACGTTCTACTGAACTCGCACACCGAATCAAGCGTATTCGTCAATGTTGTTATTTGACGCAATACGAAACATGTCCCAGTCACGTGATGGAAGCAGTCTTGGAGTGTGAGTCAGCTTGGCGGACCAGCGTTGGACAGACCTCAGCGTGGGAGCTTCTTTTTTTTAGCTTTGTGTCTGTAGGCAGGTATCAGCAAAATGGAGTCGTGGTCAGCTTTTCCGAAAGGGGCGGGGGCAGGGCCTTATATGCGTCGCGCAGAAGTTAGAGTAACAGTGAGGTTTCCGCCCCTGGTTGCGTAATCGATATGCTGATAAAATTTAGGGAGTCTTGTTTTCAGATTAGCCTTGTTAAAATCCCCAACAACGATGAATGCAGCCTCCGGATAAATGGTTTCCAGTTTGCAAAGAGTTAAATAAAGTTCGTTCAGAGCCATCGATGTGTCTGCTTGGGGGGATATATACGGCTGTGATTATAATCGAAGAGAATTCTCTTGGTAGATAATGCGGTCTACATTTGATTGTGAGGAACTCTAAATCAGGTGAACAGAAGGATTTGAGTTCCTGTATGTTTCTTTCATTGCACCATGCCTCGTTAGCCATAAGGCATACGCCCCCACCCCTCTTCTTACCAGAAAGGTGTTTGTTTCTGTCGGCGCGATGCGTGGAGAAACCCGTTGGCTGCACCGCTTCGGATAGCGTCTCTCCAGTGAGCCATGTTTCTGTGAAGCACAGAACGTTACAGTCTCTGATGTCCCTCTGGAATGCTACCCTTGCTCGGATTTCATCAACCTTGTTGTCAAGAGACTGGACATTGGCAAGAAGAATGCTAGGAAGTGGGCACGATGTGCCCGTCTCCGTAGTCTGACCAGAAGACCGCTACGTTTCCCTCTTTTTCGGAGTCGTTTTTGGGGTCGCTGCATGCGATCCATTTCGTTGTCCTGTTTGTAAGGCAGAACACAGGATCCACGTCGCGAAAAACATATTCTTGGTCGTACTGATGGTGAGTTGACGCTGATCTTATATACAGTAGTTCTTCTCGGCTGTATGTAATGAAACCTAAGATGACCTGGGGTACTAATGTAAGAAATAACACGTAAAAAAAAAAACTGCATAGTTTCCTAGAACGCGAAGCTCAGGCGGCCATCTCTGTCGGCGCCGGAAATTATTATTATTATTATTATTATTAAAATAAGTGGGGATTCTAACTGACAAAAGACAGGGAATTTTTACAAGGATTAAATGTCAGGAATTGTGAAAAACTGAGTTTAAATGTATTTGGCTAAAGTGTATGTACACTTCAGACCTTCAGCTGTAGGCACTCTGACGATTTGGTGCCAGGTAAACAACCTCTCGCTCAACATCAGCTAAACAAAGGAGCCGATTGTGGACCTCAGGAGGAACCAGGCTGGGCATGCCCCCATCCTCATCAACATGAAGACTGTCAAAAACGTTCAGTTCCTCAGCGTACTGTGTTGGAAATTCTACCTTTAACTAATAATGAGGAAAGGCAAAGTCAATAATCAATCAAGGTAATACTTTTATTGATAATGTATTGCAATAAGGAGGCTGGTCGCACCACACACAAGAGAATGGAGGGAGAGCCCCCATGCAAAGAATACGGAAGCCTTATATAGATAACTTTCCAGAATTATTTCATGGGAAGTTATTCTCTGGAATTTTGGGGATTTTGCTTAAATTCATTAAAAAAAAGTTAAGCTTACAACAGTGAACCTTTTTGTCAGATACACATAAGGCAATGTTAGGTCTTGTGGCATATTTTGATTAACTTCTTGAAACTCCCCATCCCAGATCCGGGTTTGTGACTAAAGCCTCAGGCTCATTAGCATAACGCTAACGTTAACGATTTCTGAAAATCGCAAATAAAATGAAAATAATGCGTCTGCTCTCAAGCTTAGCCTTTTCTTAACAACACTGTCATCTCAGATTTTCAAAATATGCTTTTGAACCATAGAAATTGACTAATTTGTGTAAGAGTATGCAAAGCTAGCATAGCATTTTGAGTAGCATTTAGCACGCAACATTTTCACAAAAACCAGATAACCAAATAAATAAAATCATTTACCTTTGAAGAGCTTCTGATGTTTTCAATGAGGAGACTCTCAGTTACATACCAAATGCGCAGTTTTTCCTGAAAGCGTCTGTGTGTAGGAGAAATCGTTCCGCTTTTCTACATTGCGTCTGGCTACCGAAACGAACCGAAATTCAGTCACCTACAACGTAAAACTTTTTCCGGATTAACTACATAATATCGACCGAAACATGGCAAACGTTGTTTGGAATCAATATTCAAGGTGTTTTTTCACATATCTCTTCATTGATATGCAGTTCGTGGAAGCTTGCTTTCCTCTCTGTATCGCATGGAAAAATACTGGCAGGTGACTTTTGCGCACCAATTTCGGCGCAGGACACCGGGCAGACACCTGGTAAATATGGTCTCTACAAATACGTCACAATGCTGCAGACACCTTGGGGAAACGACAGAAAGGGTTGACTCATTCCTCTCGCATTCACAGCCATATAAGGAGACAATGGAAAACAGAGCCTCAAAAATCCTTGTCATTTCCTGGATGCCATCTCATCTTGGTTTTGCCTGAAGCTCACGTTCTAGGGCACGCACAGAGAATATCTTGGTATTTCTGGACACGTCAGAGTGTTTTCTTTCGAAAGCTATCAATTATATGCATAGTCGAGCATCTTTTTGTGACAAAATATCTTGTTTAAAACGGGAACGTTTTTCATCCAAAAATGAAATAGCGCCCCCATAGATGTAAGAGGTTAAACTATCCCGAATTCAATGGACTTGCAACCCACTGCATGCACAGTGCAATCTTCCATCACATATGCATGGCACTCTTCCATAAAATGTGAAGCTGATTCTCATGATCTTGCATACTACTGAGATGCTATTGAGCCCACACTACTACAATGTCTGAGCCAAGGACTACATGCTTTCTGGTAAGTTTTGATTACAACACTGGATTTGTGTGAATATATTTTATATGACATACATTATTTTTTGTTAACCTCTTACACTTATGGTGGCGCTATTTCATTTTTGGAAGAAAAACGTTCCCGTTTTTAAACAAGATATTTTGTCACAAAAAGATGCTCGACTATGCATATAATTGCTACTGTTCGAAAGAAAACACTCTGACGTGTCCAGAAATACAAATATCTTCTGTGCGTGCCCTTTAACGTGAGCTTCAGGCAAAACCAAGATGACTTGGCATCCAGGAAATGACAAGGATTTTTGAGGCTCTGTCTTTCATGATCTCCTTATATGGCTGTGAACGCAAGAGGAATGAGTCTGCCCTTTCTGTCGTTTCCCCAAGGTGTCTGCAGCATTGTGACGTATTTGTAGGCAGATCGTTGGAAGATTGACCATAAGAGACCACATTTACCACGTGTCCGCCCGGTGTCCTGCGCCGAAATTGGTGCGCAAAAGTCACCTGCCAGTATTTTTCCATGGGGCACAGACAGAGAAGCAAGCTTCCAAGAACTGCATGTCAATGAAGAGATATGTGAAAAAACACCTTGAGGATTGATTCCAAACAACGTTTGCCATGTTTCGGTCGATATTATGTAGTTAATCCGGAAAAAGTTTCACGTTGTAGGTGACTGCATTTTCGGTTCGTTTCAGTAGCCAGGCGCAATGTAGAAAACGGAACGATTTCTCCTACACACAGACGCTTTCAGGAAACACTGCGCATTTGGTATGTGGCTGGGAGTCTCCTCATTGAAAACATCAGAAGCTCTTCAAAGGTAAATGATTTTATTTATTTGGTTATCTGGCTTTTGTGAAAATGTTGCGTGCTACATGCTACACAAAATGCTATGCTAGCTTTGCATACTCTTACACAAATTAGTCAATTTCTATGGTTCAAAAGCATATTTTGAAAATCTGAGATGACAGTGTTGTTAAGAAAAGGCTAAGCTTGAGAGCAAACGCATTATTTTAATTTTATTTGCGATTTTCAGAAATCGTTAACGTTGCGTTATGCTAATGAGCCTGAGGCTTAGTCACAATCCCGGATCCGGGATGGGGAGTTTCAAGAAGTTAACTGGTAAATAGCAGCCTACAGCAAAGTGTGTTTAAATCATTTCTAACATGTTACCAATTTCTGCTAGTTCATTTTTGCTACCATGTGGGTTTTAGCTTGCTTGAGCCTGCTAACTGAGGAGTGTTAATTCACCTGTTTCCATACATGTTTCATTTTAAAACATTTACCTTACAATGGAGTTGTTTAATCTAACTGGTTAACTATTTATCTGTACATGGAATTGTATTTGTTGTTTTTTTACTCTTTTTTATTATCTTTACAGGAAAATGCCACGGGCACTATCTGATGTGTGGAAACATTTCACTGCAACTAATGTAGAAGGAAAAGCTGTGTACATTTGTATACTGTACCAAATCAAATGTGAAGAATGCATCAAAGCTGCAGAATCATCTGGCCAAGTGCATAAAGTTCCCTCAGCGCTCACAACAAGCAACTAGAGGTCGACCGATTAATCGGAATGGCCGATTAATTAGGGCCGATTTCAAGTTTTCATAACAATCGGAAATCGGTATTTTTGGGCGCCGATTTTGCCGATTAAAAAAATTATAAATATACCTTTATTTAACTAGGCATGTCAGTTAAGAACACATTCTTATTTTCAATGACGGCCTAGGAACGGTGGGTTAACTGCCTCCTTCAGGGGCAGAATGACAGATTTTCACCTTGTCAGATCGGGGAGCCAATCTTGCAACCTTACAGTTAATTAGTCCAACGCTCTAACCACCTGCCTCTCATTGCACTTTACAAGGAGCCTGCCTGTTACGCGAATGCAGTAGAAGCCAAGGTAAGATGCTAGCTAACATTAAACTTATCTTATAAAAAACAATCAATCAATCATAATCACTAGTTATAACTACACATGGTTGATGATATTACTAGTTTATCTAGTGTGTCCTGTGTTGCATATAATCAATGCAACGCTGGGGGATGATTTAACAAAAGTGCATTTACAAAAAAGCACCATCGTTGGACAACTGTATCTAACCATAACACCAATGCCTTTCTTAAAATCAATACACAGAAGTATATATCTTTAAACCTGCATATTTAGCTAAAAGAAATCCAGGTTAGCAGGCAATATTAACCAGGTGAAATTGTGTCACTTCTCTTGCTTTCATTGCACGCAGAGTCAGGGTATATGCAACAGTTTGGGCAGCCTGGCTCATTGCGAACTAATTTGCCAGAATTTTACGTAATTATGACATAACATTGAAGGTTGTGCAATGTAACAAGAATATTTAGTCTTAAGGATGCCACCCGTTAGATAACATACCGAACGGTTCCGTATTTCACTGAAATAATAAACGTTTTGTTTTCGAAATGATCGTTTCCGGATTCGACCATATTAATGACCAAAGGCTCGTATTTCTGTGTGTTATGTTATAATTAAGTCTATGATTTGATAGAGCAGTCTGACTGAGCGATGGTAGGCAGCAGCAGGCTCATAATTCATTCAAACAGCACTTTAGTGAGTTTTGCCAGCAGCTCTTCGCAAGCACAGCGCTGTTTATGACTTCAAGCCTATCAACCTAATGGCTGGTGTAACCGATGTGAAATGGCTAGCTAGTTAGCGGGGTGTGCGCTAATAGCGTTTCAAACGTCACTCGCTTTGAGACTTGGAGTAATTATTCCCCTTGCTCAGCAAGGGCCGCGGCCTTTGTTGAGTGATGGGTAACGCTGCTTCAAGTGTGGCTGTTGTTGATGTGTTCCTGGTTCGAGCCCAGGTAGGGGCGAGGAGAGGGACGGAAGCTATACTGTTAAACTGGCAATACTATAGTGCCTATAATAACATCCAATAGTCGCCCCCGGGTGGCGCAGTGGTTAAGGGCCACCAGAGACTCTGGGTTCGCACCCAGGCTCTGTCACAACCGGCCGCGACCGGGAGGTCCGTGGGGCAACGCACAATTGGCCTATCGTCATCTGGGTTAGGGAGGGTTTGGCCGGTAGGGATATCCTTGTCTCATCTCGCACCAGCGACTCCTGTGGCAGGCCGGGCGCAGTGCACGCTAACCAAGGTCGCCAGGTGCACAGTGTTTCCTCCGACACATTGGTGCGGCTGGCTTCCGGGTTGGATGCACTGTGTTAAGAAGCAGTGTGGCTTGGTTGGGTTGTGTATCGGAGGACGCATGACTTTCGACCTTCGTCTCTCCCGAGCCCGTACGGAGAGTTGTAGCGATGAGACAAGATAGTAGCTACTAACAATTGGATACCACGAAATTAGGTAGAAAAAGGGGTAAAAATTTAAAACAAATATATATATATATTTACAAGAACATCCAATAGTCAAAGGTAACTACAACCTAAAAACCTCTTACCTTGGAATATTGAAGTGAAAATGATGTGAAAATGATGAATCATACACCTTATTGATATCAACAGCCCATGGTCCTCCTGGAATCCGAAGTGTTTTTGACTCAATGGAGGAACGTAGTCAGAGAAAAGCTGATGAATGTCTTGCTCAAGCTGTGTATGCAACTGGTTCACCTCTGATGCTCACGGGCAATGTGTATTGAAAGAGATTTCTGAATGAATCTACTCATTTGCTGGATGCAGAGTTCAACAGAGTTCAAATGAAGGTCAAGCAAATCATAGAGAAAGCAGACGGTATTGCAATCATCTCTGATGGGTGGTCGAATGTTTGTGGGCAAGGAATAATTAACTACATCATCTCCACCCCTCAACCAGTATTCTACAAAAGCACAGACACATGGGACAATGGACACACCGGTCTCTACTTTGCAGATGAGCTGAAGGGGCAGTCATCAATGACCTTGGACCACAGAAGGTATTTGCACTGGTGACAGACAATGCTGCGAACATGAAGGCTGCTTGGTCTGAAGTGGGAGTCCTACCCTCATCGCACACCCATTGGCTGAGCTGCTCATGCATTGAATCTGCTCTTCAAGGACATCATGGCACTGAAAACAATGGATAACCTACAAGAGAGCCAAGGAAATGGTTAGGTATGTGAAGGGTCATGAAGTTATAGCAGCAATCTACCTCACCAAGCAAAGTGAGAAGAATAAGAGCACCACATTGAAGCTGCCCAGCAACACCCTTTGGGGTGGTGTTGTCATCATGTTTGACAGTCTCCTGTAGGGGAAGGAGTCTCTCCAAGAAATGGCCATATCACTGTCTGCCGATATGGACAGCCCAATCAAGAGGATCCACCTGGATGATGTATTTTGGGAGAGAGGGGTAAGCAGCCTGAAACTCCTGAAACCTATAGCAGTAGCCATTGCACGGATTGAGGGAGAAAGTATGTTAGCATGAGCATCCTGTCTGGTGCCTAGATCAACAAGGCCTATGATGTCATCACTACCGTGTCTCGCCACCTTGGCCTGAATGTGGGCAAGGTTCTTGGCAGTCTGGCGGAGTACACATCCAAGCAAGGGCTTTGGGATGGAGATGCAGTATGGTAGTCGTGCCAACATATCTCATCAGCCACCTGGTGGAAGGGACTTTGTGGATCTGAGGCTCTTTCCCCTGTTGCCTCCATCATCCTACAAATCCCACCAACATCAACTGCCTCACAGCGCAACTAGTCCTTGTTTGGGAACACACACACCAAAGCATGCAACAGGCTGATCAATACAAGGGTTGAGGAATTGGTGGCCATCCGGGCAAATTGGATGCTTTTTGAGCCTGACAACAAGCCAGAAGAGGTCCAGGGAAAATACATGGAAGCCTAAGATGAAGACAACCAAAGCTTTAGTTTCTAGACTATCATTTTACAGATGTATATATTTAATTAAAGTTAAATTCGTAACTAAATGTTTTTTTTCTTCTATTGGAAGGATTTAATCATTTGCAATTATGTCTACTTAACCTCTTACACTTATGGTGGCGCTATTTCATTTTTGGAAGAAAAACGTTCCCGTTTTAAACAAGATATTTTGTCACAAAAAGATGCTCGACTATGCATATAATTGCTACTGTTCGAAAGAAAACACTCTGACGTGTCCAGAAATACAAATATCTTCTCTGTGCGTGCCCTTTAACGTGAGCTTCAGGCAAAACCAAGATGACTTGGCATCCAGGAAATGACAAGGATTTTTGAGGCTCTGTCTTTCATGATCTCCTTATATGGCTGTGAACGCAAGAGGAATGAGTCTGCCCTTTCTGTCGTTTCCCCAAGGTGTCTGCAGCATTGTGACGTATTTGTAGGCAGATCGTTGGAAGATTGACCATAAGAGACCACATTTACCACGTGTCCGCCCGGTGTCCTGCGCCGAAATTGGTGCGCAAAAGTCACCTGCTAGTATTTTTCCATGGGGCACAGACAGAGAAGCAAGCTTCCAAGAACTGCATGTCAATGAAGAGATATGTGAAAAAACACCTTGAGGATTGATTCCAAACAACGTTTGCCATGTTTCGGTCGATATTATGTAGTTAATCCGGAAAAAGTTTCACGTTGTAGGTGACTGCATTTTCGGTTCGTTTCAGTAGCCAGGCGCAATGTAGAAAGCGGAGCGATTTCTCCTACACACAGACGCTTTCAGGAAACACTGCGCATTTGGTATGTGGCTGGGAGTCTCCTCATTGAAAACATCAGAAGCTCTTCAAAGGTAAATGATTTTATTTATTTGGTTATCTGGCTTTTGTGAAAATGTTGCGTGCTACATGCTACACAAAATGCTATGCTAACTTTGCATACTCTTACACAAATTAGTCAATTTCTATGGTTCAAAAGCATATTTTGAAAATCTGAGATGACAGTGTTGTTAAGAAAAGGCTAAGCTTGAGAGCAAACGCATTATTTTAATTTTATTTGCGATTTTCAGAAATCGTTAACGTTGCGTTATGCTAATGAGCCCGAGGCTTAGTCACAATCCCGGATCCGGGATGGGGAGTTTCAAGAGGTTAAGGTAAAATGTTTATTTTTCAGTCTCCATATGATATGCTAAATATATCCAATGCAAAAAACATCTACATTTAAATGGTATTTGTCAGGATTTGGCCAGGGTTGTTCCGGGTTTTGGTCACTAGATGCCCCCATTGTGCTTTTTGACCTTATGTTTTTCCCTTGTTCCCCATTATTATTTGCACCTGTACCTCGTTTCCCTGATTGTATTTAAACCCTTAGTTTCCCTCAGTTCTGTGCTCTGTGTTTGTATGTTAGCACCCAGCCCTAGTGTTCTGTGGTTTCCTGTCGATTCCGGTGGATGCTCTTGTGGAATTCTGTTTTTGTTTTTGAGTGTCTCTTGAGGCTTTTTTTGTGCTATTCCTACCACCTTTTGGATTTGCCATTTTTGTATTTAAGGACTTCTCCTTTTTACTTTATTAAATACACCGTCTTAAGTACTGCTGTGTCTGCCTCATCTTCTGGGTTCTGCTGACTATTTGTGGCTCAGTTGGTTAAGTGACTGTTTCTCACTCCGGAGACCCAGGTTCGTAACCTGGTCCTGACAGAAACACCAAGCCAAAAATGAACCCAGAGGCAGCCAGTTCCCAGGACCTTTTGCCATGCTGTCCCACCACCAGGAGACTGTCCAACGCCACGAAGCCGCCCTGGTTCAGCAAGAGGCCTTAATGGCTAGACATTCTCATCTTCTGTCGGAGATGCTGACTTCCATTAAGCAAATATCTGATCGTCTTACCCCGGCAACAGTTCCCGTCCCAGTACCTCAGATTCACGTACCCATGGCAGTTAACCCCTGGCTGAACCTCGTCTTCCACCTCCCCAACGGTTCTCAGGTGATCCAAGTGCTTGTAAAGGGTTTCTCACCCAATGTTCTCTCTCCTTTGAGCTACAACCCTCGTCGTTTCCCACCGACCGGTCTAAGATCGCTTATATCATCACCCTGCTGTCGGAAAAAGCCCTGGCCTGGGCTACTGCTGTGTGGGATGCCCATAGTTCCTGCTGTGCCAGCTACTCTGCCTTTGCTGAGGAATTCAAACGAGTGTTTCAAGGCCCAAGCAGTGGTTCTGACTCAGCCAAACAGCTCCTGACTCTCCACCAAGGTTGGCGCAGCGTGACGGACTATGCCATCCAGTTCCGCACGGTGGCAGCAGCAAGTGGCTGGAACAACGAGGCGCTCACGGTGTGCTTTCTGAAAGGCCTTTCCGACACTATCCAAGATGAACTGGCCACTCGGGAACCACCGGACAATCTCGAGTCCCTGATCAAGTTGGCCTCACGCATTGACCAGCGTCTGAGAGAGAGAGAACTGGCTCCATCGGAACCCATGCAGATTGGACGCATCTCCCAGGCTGAGAGAGACCGCCGGATGAGGGAGCGACGCTGTCTATATTGCGGCAAACCGGGCCATTTCCGTTCCACGTGTCCCGGGCTCCAGGGAAACGCTCTGTCCCGTACAGACCGGGGGAACTGTAACGGGAAACATAACCTCCTCCCATCCGTCCAACTCCCGTCTGCTCATTCCAGTCACCCTCTCCTGGGACAACCACAAGCTTCACCTTCAAGCCTTGGTAGACTCTGGAGCCGCAGGTAACTTCATGGATGGTGTCTGGGCGAAGGAGAATGGCGTTCCCTCTGAACCTCTAAGTGAACCCATGAGGGTCACTACATTGGATGGAAGCCCTTTGGGATCTGGACTTGTCACTCATGTCACTACCTCCTTGCGACTTTCAGTTTCACAACACCAGGAATTGATGAACTTTCATTTGATCTCCTGTTCCGAGTTCCCTCTCGTCCTTGGATACCCCTGGCTTCACAGCCATAACCCTCACATCGACTGGTCTGTGGGCACTATCAAGCAGTGGGGTCCTACGTGCCAAGCTACTTGTATTTTCCAGAATTCCCGAGTTCTACTCCCGAGTCTTTAGAATCCATCGACCTGACCCGAGTTCCCGAGTGTTACCATGACCTCAAACTGGTGTTTAGCAAACAGAGGGCCACCATGCTACCACCCCATAGACCTTACGATTGCCCCATCGACCTGTTTCCGGGCACTTGCCCCCCCAGGGGTCGGATCTTTTCCCTATCTCCACCCGAACGAGCTGCTATGGATACCTACATCAAGGACGCTCTGGAAACAGGCCTCATGCGTCCATCCACCTCCGCGGCGGGAGCAGGGTTTTTCTTTGTGGCCAAGAAAGACGGTGGATTACGTCCTTGCATCGACTACCGGGGACTCAATGCCATAACCGTCCGAACCGTTACCCGCTACCCCTTATGGCCACAGCCTTCGAGCTGCTCCAGGAAGCAGTTGTTTTCACTAAGCTTGACCTGCGGAACGCATACCATCTTGTGCGGATCAGACCTGGTGACGAGTGGAAGACCGCTTTCAACACGCCTACTGGTCACTATGAATACTTGGTGATGCCCTTCGGCCTGACCAACGCCCCAGCGGTGTTCCAAGCGCTCATAAACGATGTGCTTAGGGATATGCTTAACATATTTGTGTTCGTTTACTTGGATGACATCCTCATCTTTTCGAGCTCCCTTCAAGAACACACTAAGCATGTCAGACAAGTACTCAAACGCCTCCTGGACAGCCATCTGTACGTTAAGCCGGAAAAATGTGAATTCCATTCATCCCGAGTACAATTCCTGGGATTTGTAGTGGAACCCGGTCGAGTCCAAATGGACCCCAGGAAGGTAGGGGCGGTAGCGGATTGGCCCACCCCCAAATCCGTTAAGGAAGTTCAGCGTTTCCTGGGCTTCACAAACTTTTACCGCAAGTTCATCAAGAACTTCAGCTTGGTGGCAGCCCTCTCTCAGCTTTAACCAAGGGTGGCAATGCAAGGTTTTTGTGGGGAAGAGAAGCTGAGACGGCCTTCCAAGGACTCAAGCAGCGCGTTCTCTCTGCTCCCATCCTGATACTACCGACTACGGATGAACCATTTGTGGTGGAGGTAGACGCATCAGAGGTTGGTGTTGGAGCTGTCCTGTCTCAGAGGGGTGAAGACAGAGAAGCTTCATCCGTGCGCTTTCTTCTCACACCGGCTTACCCCGACTGAGAGGAACTACGATGTGGGGGATCGTGAACTCCTAGCGGTTAAGATGGCATTGAAGGAATGGAGACACTGGCTCGAGGGGGCTTCTCACCCGTTTCAAGTGCTTACGGACCACAAAAATCTGGAGTATATCCAGCAGGCGAAGCGGTTGAACTCTAGACAAGCTAGATGGTCTCTTTTCTTCAATCGATTCCAGTTTATCCTCACCTATCGGCCCGGGTCGAAGAATCTCAAACCGGATGCCCTGTCCCGAGTCTACGCTCCTGCCATTCGAGATGACACGGACATGCCTGTCCTTCCTGCTGCTAAGATTGTGGCTCCGATCTCGTGGCAAGTTGAGGATACCGTGAGACGTGCTCAAGCTAGCGAACCGGACCCGAAAGGAGGTCCTGCCAATCGGTTGTTTGTCCCCAAGGCAGTGAGGACTCAGGTCCTTCTGTGGGGGCACTCCTCTCGCCTCACCTGTCATCCGGGCGTAGGTCGCACCTTGGAGTTCATCCAGCGTAAGTTCTGGTGGCCTACCATAAGAGAAGACGTTGCCACTTTCGTCAATGCCTGTCCCGTGTGCTGCCAGGGCAAATCTTCTCACCTCCGCCCTCAAGGACTCCTTCACCCTTTACCTGTTCCCCACAGACCCTGGTCCCATATCTCATTGGACTTTATTACTGGACTTCCTCCATCCCATGGCAATACTACTATCCTAGTCATAATCGACAGGTTTTCAAAGGCGGCCAGGTTCGTCCCTCTGACTAAGTTACCTTCTGCCAAGGAAACGGCTGAGTTGGTAATTAATCATGTGTTCCGAGTCTTCGGCATTCCTCAAGATATGGTTTCTGACAGAGGTCCCCAGTTCGCCTCAAGGTTTTGGAAGGCCTTCTGCCAACTCATGGGGGCTTCTGCCAGTCTATCTTCAGGGTACCATCCGGAGTCCAACGGCCAAACAGAGAGGATGAATCAAGAGCTGGAAACCACCCTCCGATGTATGACTCGTGACAACCCGTCCACATGGTCATCCTTTATTGTTTGGGCCGAATACGCGCACAACACCTTGCGCTCCTCCTCCACTGGTATGTCCCCGCACGAGTGTCAGTTTGGCTATGCTCCTCCATTGTTCCCGGACCAGGAGGCAGAAGTCAGAGTGCCTTCAGCCTTGAAGTTCGTCAGACGCTGTCGGCTTATGTGGAGGAAGACCCGTCTTAATCTTATGCGTTCCTCACAGAGGTACCAACAACAAGCCAACAGACGTCGCCGTCCCTGGCCTACCCTGCGCCCCGGCCAGAGAGTCTGGCTCTCCACAAGAAACTTACCTCTACGGGTGGAGTCTCGCAAGCTGTCCCAAAAATACATCGGTCCCTTCAAGGTTGCCAGGAGAGTTAACCCAGTTTCTTATCGCCTACACTTACCCAGATCCCTTAAGATTAATCCCACATTTCACATTTCATTGTTAAAACCTGTTGTTTTTCTCCCCTTGTCCCGGCAGACAGACCTCCCCCTCCGCCTCGTGTCATTGGAGGCCAGCCGGCTTATACCGTCCATCGGATACTGGATTCCCGCCGGGTGCAGCGGTCCTGGCAGTATCTGGTGGACTGGGAAGGCTACGGTCCCGAGGAGCGCTCCTGGGTTCCTGCCAAAGACATCCTGGATCCTGACCTCATTCGTCAGTTCAGGGCCCTCCACCCTGAGAGAGCTGGTAGGAACGTCAGGAGCCGTTCCTAGGGGGGATTCTGTCAGGATTTGGCCAGGGTTGTTCCGGGTTTTGGTCACTAGATGCCCCCATTGTGCTTTTTGACCTTATGTTTTTTCCCTTGTTCCCCATTATTATTTGCACCTGTACCTCGTTTTCCCCTGATTGTATTTAAACCCTTAGTTTCCCTCAGTTCTGTGCTCTGTGTTTGTATGTTAGCACCCAGCCCTAGTGTTCTGTGTTTTCCTGTCGATTCCGGTGGATGCTCTTGTGGAATTCTGTTTTTGTTTTTGAGTGTCTCTTGAGGCTTTTTTGTGCTATTCCTACCACCTTTTGGATTTGCCATTTTTGTATTTAAGGACTTCTCCTTTTTACTTTATTAAATACACCGTCTTAAGTACTGCTGTGTCTGCCTCATCTTCTGGGTTCTGCTGACTATTCGTGGCTCAGTTGGTTAAGTGACTGTTTCTCACTCCGGAGACCCAGGTTCGTAACCGGGTCCTGACAGTATTAATATTAATTTGCATATATTTCTGTTAATTCTCATATATTTCCGTTAATTCCCATATATACCCATTAATTCCCACGGAAAGTTTCCACCTCTGAATATTCCCCAAAATGTGCAACCCTATCACACACACACAGAACAAACAGAACAGAACAACAGCTTTATCACTGGTGTACAGGATATAATCTTTACTCTGTCCCCAGTTTATCAAAGAGGAACCAGATGGTTTCTGTCAGGTCTTGGCTGAGTGCCCAGACATCATGGGGTCATTCTACACACACAGGCCTCTATTAATACCCACACAATTTTCTATCTTATATGAGTTAGTTTCTTGAATAATCTCAATCCCAATGCCTAGGCTTAAAGAAGGATTTTTAGTACACAAGCATTAGTAAGGGTTAACAGAAAATGTCATCACAGTGCACATCTCCGAGGAGCTGAAATGGTCAAACCACACAGACACCATGTTGAAGAAGGCACAACAGCGACTCTAATCTCAGGAGGTTGAAGAAATTCAGTCTGTCCCTGAGGGCCCTTAGTGTTCTACAGGAGCACCATGCTTGACAGTGTTCTATGGCAACTCTACCACCTCTGACCGCAAGGCTTTACAGAGGGTGGTACGCTCACCGCAATGCACCATTGGGTGCACACTGCTTGCCCTCCAGGACACCTACAACACCAGGTGTCGCAGGAAGGCAAAAAGATCATCAGGGATCAGCTACCAAAGCCACAGCCTGTTCCCCCCACTTCCATCACTCCGACGAGGACAATACAGGAGCATTATGGCCATAACTAACAGATTGGTCAATAGCTTCTGACCACCGACCATCAGGCTGCTGAATAGCCACCATTAGTCAGCTACAGTACCTACTCCCCATGTATCACCCCTGCTGCTCCCCCTTTGGACACCCCCCCCAAAAAAACAGACAATTACCCTGCCTACACCCAAATGTATAATTATAGTTATCATTGCCCGTTGTAATTATTATTTTTTTTTATTAATATTAATTTTATTACTATTATTGTTTCATTCACACATCCACTGTTGGAGTTCGGAGTTTAAGTAGTTAACTGTACACTGTAACTACATCTACGACCCTGTGCATGTGACTAAATAAAATGTTTATTGAATCTGTATGATATGTGCTACAGCCACAATCCCTCATCCAGAGAAAATCACATCAAGTTTAAATGTCACCACGGACATTAAAGGCTCTGTAGTGTCTTCGCGACTCCCAATACAAGGATGTGAACTTAACCTTGACATTTACTGACGTTTCTAGTTAGCAATACAAGAATAACATGGCGTAAAACTGCGCACGACCAAGTGTGCTTTTTGGAAAAATAACGTCATTTTTGGAAAAATAACGTCCCCAAAGTAAACGCCTATTTTGTCAGGATAAGATCCTAGAATATGCATATAATTGACAGCTTAGGATAGAAAACACTCTAAAGTTTCCAAAACTGTAAATATATTGTCTGTGAGTATAACAGAACTGATATTGCAGGCGAAAGTCTGAGACAAATCCAATCAGGAAGGGACTCTTATTTAGAAAGCTATACGTTCCTATGGGCCCCTATTGAGCAGTGAAAGGGATATCAACCAGATTCCTTTTTCTATGGCTTCCCTAATGTGTCTAGTGTCACAATACATAGTTTCAGGCTTTTAGTTTGAAAAATGAGCCTGAACGTCAACATTACGTCAGTAGTCAGCTGAAGTCTCTCAGAGTGTTTTGTGCGTAAAGGACAAATGCGGCCATTGTTTCTCTCTTTCCTACTAAGAAGCCACCAGTCCCGGTTGATATATTATCGAATAGATATTTGAAAAACACCTTGAGGATTGACTATAAACAACGTTTGCCATGTTTCTGTCGATATTATGGAGCTAATTTTGAATATTTTTCGGTGTTCCGGTCGATTTCTCAGCCAAACGTGAAGAACAAACGGAGCTATTTCGCCTACAGAAATAATATTTTTGGAAAAAAAGGAACATTTGCTATCTAACTGGGAGTCTCGTGAGTGAAAACATCCGAGACTCATCAAAGGTAAAAAATATAATTTGATTGCTTTTCTGATTTCCGTGACCAGGTTGCCTGCCGCTAGCTATGCATAATGCTATGCTAGGCTATCGATAAACTTACACAAATGCTTGTCTTGCTTTAGCTGTAAAGCATATTTTCAAAATCTGAAGTGACAGGGTGATTAACAAAAGGCTAAGCTGTGTTTCAATATATTCCACTTGTGATTTCATGAATAGGAATATTTTCTAGTAATATTTATGTCCGTTGCGTTATGCTAATTAGTGTCAGTTGATGATTACGCTCCCGGACCCGGGATGGGTAGTATCAAGAGGAGTGGACATCAGTAATTAACAGAACCCAACATTCTCTCCCTTGTACAATCAGATTTCATCTTTACCAAACCACAACCCATCATATTTCACAGAACCTGATGCAGTCAATTTGCTTATTGGACATGAACTTGAACAGTCTTAGTTTTTTTTGGTTGAGTTTGATTGTTAATAAGAAAAGTCAATCTGGTGGGTGGCGCTGTCATTCCAGGTAGCGCCTTGGATTGTCTGGAGGCTCCTGCACATCCTCCATTATAGCTTCTGCTATAGCAGCACCTTCATCCACATTCCCTTCTTTCAGCCTGAGGTCCCTGTACCGCCCCCACTGTCCTCTACAGCTTCCCGTGTCACTCCCAGGAGCTCTCTGTGCATTTTCTCTCAATTGTTGTGCTGTTTCCTGTGGAATGGATTTGGTTAATGTGAGGCCGCCATATCATGTCTTGGCTCACTTGAACCTGGTATTAGTTCTCACTTGTCACATTTTGCAGTTGTGGTGCCTGAATACATGCAGTGGATTTCATGTCTACAGAAGAAATCACACTTCTTTCCCAGTAGTCTATAGTACTCTTTCAAGTCTTCATAGGACCTCTTCCATGTTAGCCAGGTACTCTCGTCTGTGCCTCCTGTTATGATCATGTCATCCAGGAAACACAGGGTTCCAGAGAATCCTTGCAAGATCTGGTCAATGATTTGTTCCAAATGGCTGGGGCCGATACAATGCCAAAAACTAGGCGGTTATAAACTGTATTCGGAAAGTATTCAAACCCCTTCACTTTTCCACATTTTGGTACATTGCAACCTTATTCTAAATTGGATTCAATTTTAATTATCATCAATCTACACACAAATACCCCATAATGACAAAGCTCAAACAAGTTCAGATTTTTTTTGCAATGTATTTACATAAGTATTCAGACCCTTTGCAATGAGACTCGAAATTGGGCTCCAGGTGAATCCTGTTTCCATTGATCATCCTTGAGATGTTTCTACAACTTGATTGATGAATTTGAGTGATTTGGAAAGGCTCACACCTGTCTATATAAGGTCCCACAGTTGACAGTGCATGTCAGAACAAAACCCAGGATTGTGTCGAGGCACAGATCTGGGGAAGGATACCAAAAATTGTCTGCAGCATTAAATGTCCCCAAGAACACAGTGGCCTCCATCATTCTTAAATGGAAGAAGTTTGGAACCACCCAGACTCTTTCTAGAGCTTACCTGAATACTTATGCAAATGGGATATTTAAGTTTGACATTTTTTATACATTTGCAAAAATAAATGCAATCCATTTGAAGTCCATTTTAGAAGAAGGCTGCAATGTAACAAAATGTGGAATAAGTGAAGGGGTCTGAATACTTTCCGAATGCACTGTACCTGTATAAACCTTTGTGTGTGTTATTGTCATGTAGGGAGATCCGCTTTAGCCAACATCCAACTAGCAGTTGTTTTGAAGGTGTCGGAGGTGAACTGCATAGACTTGTCATAGGCTTCTGGCATTTTACCTAAAGTGGACATTGCCATTGGCTACACTGAGTCGCATTAAAATAAATCCCATTCAGCCTTGTTTACAAGTTTCAACATCGGAATGTGAGCCGGTGCGTGATTTCTAATATTAAAGAAGTCTCGAGGTATTGCTCGCCTGAGGTAGAGTACCTTCTGATAAGCTGTAGACCACACTATCTACCAAGAGAGTTCTCACCTATATTATTTGTAGCCATCTATTTACCACCCCAGAACGAATCTGGCACTAAGACCGCTCTCAACCAACTCTATAAGGCCACAAGCAAAGACGAAAATGCTCACCCAGAATGTTCAGGAATTTATCCAATGGCATTGAGGAGTACACCACCTCAGTCATTGGCTTCACCAATAAGTGCATCGACGACGTCATCCTCGCAGTGACCGTACATACATATCCCAACCAGAAGCCATGGATGACAGACAACATCCACATCGAGCTAAAGGCTAGAGCTCCCCTTTCAAGAAGCGGGAGACTAATCCGGACAATTATAAGAAATCCCGCTATGCCCTCAGACGAACCATCAAACAAGCAAAGCGTCAATACAGGATTAAGATTGAGTCCTACTACACCGGCTCTGATTTTCGTTGGTTATGGCAGGGCTTGAAATGATTACACACTACAAAGGAAACCCAGACACGAGCCTACCAGATGAGCTAAATGCCTTTTATGCTCACTTCGAGGCAAGCAACACTGAAGCATGCACTAGAGCACCAACTGTTCTGGATGACTGTGTGATAACGCTCTCGATAGCCGATGTGAACAAAACCTTTAAATAGGTCAACATTCACAAAGCCGCTGAGCCAGACAGATTACCAGGACCTGTATTCAATGTATGCGCAGACCAACTATCAAGTGTCTTCACTGACATTTTCAACCTCTCCCTGAGTCTGTAATACCTACATGTTTCAAGCAGACCACCATAGTCCCTGTGCCAAAGGAAGCAAAGGTAACCTGCATAAATGCCCATGGCATCCACATTGTAGTCATGATGTGCCTTGAAAGGATGGTCATGGCTCACATCAACAGCATCATCCCGGACTCCCTAGACCCACTCCACCCGCATACCGCCCCAACAGATCCACAGATGACGCAATCTCAATTGCACTCCACACTGTCCTTTCCCACATGGACAAAAGGAACACCTATATGTGAATGCTGTTCATTGATTACAGCTCAGCATTCAACACCATAGTGCCCACGAAGCTCATCACTAAGCTAAGGACACTGGGACAAAACACCTCCCTCTGCAACTGGATCCTGGACTTCCTGACGGGCTGCCCCCAAGTGGTAAGAGTAGGCAACAACACATCTGCCACACTGATCCTTAACACTGGGGTCCCTCAGGGGTGTGTACTTAGTCCCCTCCTGTACTCCCTGTTCACCCACGACTGTATGGCCAAATACGACTCCAAAACCATCATTAAGTTTGCTGACAACACAACAGCATCACCGACAACGATGAGACAGCCTATAGGGAGGAGGTTAGAGAACTGACAGTGTGGTGCTAGGACAAGAACCGCTCCCTCAGTGTGAGCAAGACAAAGGAGCTGATCGTGGACTACAGGAAAGGAGGGCCGAACAGGCCCCCATTAACATCGATGGGGCTGTAGATGAGTGTGGTGAGAGTTTCAAGTTCCTTGGTGTCCACATCACCAACAAATTATCGAATCAAATCAAATCAAATTTATTTGTATAGCCCTTGTACATCAGCTGATATCTCAAAGTGCTGTACCGAAACACAGCCTAAAACCTCAAACAGCAAGCAATGCCGGTGTAGAAGCACGGTGGCTAGGAAAAACTCCCTAGAAAGGCCAAAACCTAGAAAGAAACCTAGAGAGGAACCAGGCTATGTGGGGTGGCCAGTCCTCTTCTTGCTGTGCCGGGTGGAGATTATAACAGAACATGGCCAAGATTTTCAGATGTTCATAAATGACCAGCATGGTCAAATAATAATAATTACAGGCAGAACAGTTGAAACTGGAGCAGCAGCACGGCCAGGTGGACTGGGGACAGCAAGGAGTCATCATGTCAGGTAGTCCTGAGGCATGGTCCTAGGGCTCAGGTCCTCCGAGAGAGAGAAAGAAAGAAGAATTAGAGAGAGCATACTTAAATTCACACAGGACACCGGATAGGACAGGAGAAGTACTCCAGATATAACAAACTGACCCTAGCCCCCGACACATAAACTACTGCAGCATAAATACTGAAGGCTGAAACAGGAGGGGTCAGGAGACACTGTGGCCCCATCTGAGGACACCCCCGGACAGGGCCAAACAGGAAGGATATAACCCCACCCACTTTGCCAAAGCACAGCCCCCACACCACTAGAGGGATATCTTCAACCACCAACTTACCATCCTGAAACAAGGTCGAGTATAGCCCACAAAGATCTCTGCCAAGGCACAACCCATGGGGAGCGCCAACCCAGACGGGAAGATCACATCAGTGACTCAACCCACTTTAGTGACGCACCCCCTCCTAGGGACGGTATGAAAGAACCCTAGTAAGCCAGTGACTCAGCCCCTGTAATAGGGTTAGAGGCCGAGAATCCCAGTGGAAAGAGGGGAACCGGCCAGGCAGAGAGGGTGGTTCGTTGCTCCAGAGCCTTTCCATTCACCTTCACACTCCTGGGCCAGACTACACTCAATCATATGACCCACTGAAGAGATGAGTCTTCAGTAAAGACTTAAAGGTTGAGACCAAGTTTGCGTCTCTCACATGGGTAGGCAGACCATTCCATAAAAATGGAGCTCTATAGGAGAAAGCCCTGCCTCCAGCTGTTTGCTTTGAAATTCTAGGGACAATTAGGAGGCCTGCGTCTTGTGACCGTAGCGTACGTGTTGATATGTACGGCAGTACCAAATCCGAGCAAGCCCATGTAATGTTTTGTAGGTTAGCAGTAAAACCTTGAAATCAGCCCTTGCCTTGACAGGAAGCCAGTGTACGGAGGCTAGCACTGGAGTAATATGATCAATTTTTTGGGATTCTAGTCAGGATTCTAGCAGCCGTATTTAGCACTAATTGAAGTTTATTTAGTGCTTTATCCGGGTAGCCGGAAAGTAGAGCATTTCAGTAGTCTAACCTAAAAGTGACAAAAGCATGGATTAATTTTTCTGATAGAAAGTTTCTGATTTTGCAATGTTACGTAGATGGAAAAAAAGCTGTTCTTGAAACAGTCTTGATATGTTCTTCAAAAGAGATCAGGGTCAGAGTAACACCGAGGTCCTTCACAGTTTTATTTTAGACGACTGTAAAACCATTAAGATTAATTATCAGATTCAACAGAAGATCTCTTTGTTTCTTGGGACCTAGAACAAGCATCTCTGTTTTGTCCGAGTTTAAAAGTAGAACGTTTGCAGCCATCCACTTCCTTATGTCTGAAACACATGCTTCTAGTGAGGGCAATTTTGGGGCAATTTTGAAAACAATAGTGGTCAATAGTGGTCCTAAAACGGAACCTTGAGGAACACCGAAATTTACAGTTGATTTGTCAGAGGACAAACCATTCACAGAGACAAACTGATATCTTTCCAATCTCTCCAAAAGAATGTGGTGATCGATTGTAACAAAAGCAGCACTAAGGTCTAGGAGCACGAGGACTGATGCAGAGCATCGGTCTGATGCCATGGGCCGGCAGGGGTAGCCTAGTGGTTAGAGCGTTGGAGTAGTAACCAAAAGGTTGCAAGTTCAAATCCCCGAGCTGACAAGGTACAAATCTGTTGTTCTGCCACTGCCCCTGAACAGGCGGTAAATCCACTGTTCCTAGGCCGTCATTTAAAATAAGAATTTGTTCTTAACTGACTTGCCTAGTAAAATAAAGGTAAAAAATTAAAAATTGAAAGGTCATTTACCACCTTCACAAGTGCAGTCTCAGTGCTATGATGGGGTCTAAAACCAGACTGAAGCATTTCGTATACATTGTTTGTCTTCAGGAAGGCAGTGAGTTGCTGCGCAACAGCCTTTTCTAAAAATGTTAAGAGGAATGGAAGACTCGATATAGGCCGATAGTTTTTTATATTTTCTGGGTCAAGGTTTGGCTTTTTTCAAGAAAGGCTTTATTACTGCCACTTTTAGTGAGTTTGGTACACGTCCGGTGGATAGAGAGCCATTTATTATGTTCAACATAGGAGGGCCAAGCACAGGAAGCAGCTATTTCAGTAGTTTAGTTGGAATAAGGTCCAGTATGCAGCTTGAAGGTTTAGAGGCCATGATTATTTTCATCATTGTGTCAAGAGATATAGTACTAAAACACTTGAGCGTCTCTCTTGATCCTAGGTCCTGGCAGAGTTGTGCAGACTCAGGACAACTGATCTTTGAAGGAACACATAGATTTAAAGAGGAGTCTGTAATTTGCTTTCTAATAATCATGATCTTTTCCTCAAAGTAGTTAATGAATTTATCACTGCTGAAGTGAAAGCCATCCTCTCTTGGGGAATGCTGCTTTTTAGTTAGCTTTGCGACAGTATCAAAAAGGAATTTCAGATTCCGGATGAATTTCGGATGAACTATCATGGTCCAAACATACCAGGACAGTCGTGAAGAGGGTACGACAAAACATTTTCCCCTCAAGAGACTGAAAAGATTTGGCATGGGTCCTCAGATCCTCAAAAGGTTCTACAGCTGCACCATGGAGAGCATCCTGACCGGTTGCCTCACCGCCTGGTATGGCAACTGCTCGGGCATCTGTCCGTAAGGCACTGCAAAGGGTCGTGCTTATGGCCCAGTACATCACTGGGGCCAAGCTTCCTGCCATCCAGGACCTATATAATAGGCGGTCAGAGGAAAGCCCATACAATTGCCAGAGGCTCCAGTCACCCAAGTTATGGACTGTTTTCTCTGCTACCACAAGGCAAGCAGTAAGTCTCGGACCAAAATGCTCCTCAACAACTTCTACCCCCAAGCCATAAGACTGCTGAACAATTAATAAAATTGCCACCTGACTATTTACATTGACCTCCCACCCCCTTTTGTACACTGCTGCTACTCGCTGTTCATCATCCATGCATAGTCACTTCACCTCTACCTGCATGTACAAATTACCTCAACTAACCTGTACCCCCACACACTGACTCAGTAACGTACCCCCTGTATATAGCCTTGTTATTGTTATTCTTATTGTGTTACTTTTTATTCTTTTATTTTTTTTTACTTGAGTGTCATTTTTTTCTATTTAGCCTACACTTTCTTGTTCTGAACTTTTTAACGCGGAGTGGGACAGGTGTGGCTTCCTGACAATTATCACTAATACATTTTTTATTTATTTTTATTTCACCTTTATTTAACCAGGTAGGCAAGTTGAGAACAAGTTCTCATTTACAATTGCGACCTGGCCAAGATAAAGCAAAGCAGTTCGACACATACAACAACACAGAGTTACACATGGAGCAAAACAAACATACAGTCACTAATACAGTATAAACAAGTCTATATAGGATGTGAGCAAATGAGGTGAGATAAGGGAGGTAAAGGCAAAAAAAAGGCCATGGTGGCAAAGTAAATACAATATAGCAAGTAAAACACTGGAATGGTAGATTTGCAATGGAAGAATGTGCAAAGTAAAAATAAAAATAATGGGGTGCAAAGGAGCGAAATAAATAAATTAATTAAATACAGTAGGGAAAGAGGTAGTTGTTTGGGCTAAAATATAGGTGGGCTATGCACAGGTGCAGTAATCTGTGAGCTTCTCTGGCAGTTGGTGCTTAAAGCTAGTGAGGGAGATAAGTGTTTCCAGTTTCAGTGCTTTTTGTAGTTCGTTCCAGTCATTGGCAGCAGAGAACTGGAAGGAGAGGTGGCCAAAGGAGGAATTGGTTTTGGGGGTGACTAGAGAGATACAGCTGCTGTAGCGTGTGCTACAGGTGGGAGATGCTATGGTGACCAGCGAGCTGAGATAAGGGGGGACTTTACCTAGCAGGGTCTTGTAGATGACATGGAGCCAGTGGGTTTAGCGACAAGTATGAAGCGAGGGCCAGCCAACGAGAGTGTACAGGTCGCAATGGTGGGTAGTATATGGGGCTTTGGTGACAAAACGGATTGCACTGTGATGTACATCAGCTATGTGAGTGTCGGGTATCGTCAGTTAAGGCTTGATCTGATCTAGGCATAAATATTTGTTGCAGTGGTTCACTGTATGGGTGGAATGACTAGTGGGTGGGTGAATGGTACAGTGCCTATGGAATACTCATACAGTGCCTATGGAATACTCTTATCTCCTCAGGGATGAGAGATCTACTCCTGATTAGAAGGTCATCTGGGCTATCTCCTCTTTACCTGTTGCACTGAGGCTCCCTAGTGCTAGCCTGGCTGACACGACTCACGTGGTCAGCAAGGGAGAGCTGACACACTGGTTTGGACAGGAGTCTGATGTAAATGCAGTATTTACACAGAAATGTGCTGAACCTTTATTGGTTCTCTCAAATGTTTTTTTTGTCATGTTGGGTTGAGACCTGTCGTTGTTTGGATATGAAACAAAATCCAACAGTTGTATTGGAAAGAGGAGGTGCACAGGGACTGTGGGTGGCTGTCCATGTGGGTTTTTGAGTGAGAAAGGCACGGAGAACCAATCAGTAAAAAGCACAGCCCCCTTCATTATCGACGCATCATGCTGACAACATCAAGAGAGCCTTTACAGACTCTGGAGAACTTTGAGTTAGATGTCAGCCAAACTACCTCAGTGCTCCCATGGCTTATAACCATTATTGACTATCTTCATTCAGAACAAGTAATGACTTTATGTATAATTTAATACAGTAGGGATTTTTACTGGGTGAAAAAAACTCCTGTAGTTCCCGGCTATTTGCTTACATTTGTCTTTACACTAATGCTATAAAACAATGATAAATAAGTTATTACATTTTCTGTCAAATACATTTTTTTTGCCTAAGACCTTTGAACTCGATGTGACCAGACTGACCAAAACCCTGCCCACCCCTGCCCAGTC
Source organism: Oncorhynchus masou masou (assembly GCF_036934945.1). Lineage (NCBI taxonomy): Eukaryota > Metazoa > Chordata > Actinopteri > Salmoniformes > Salmonidae > Oncorhynchus > Oncorhynchus masou. The sequence goes on from NW_027009711.1 coordinate 28,798, forward strand.
ATATGAAATCCATTAGTCCCTAATGGCCTCAATTGACTGATTTCCTTATATTAACTGTAACTCTGTAAATTCTTTGAAATTGTTGCATTTATATTTTTGTTCAGGATACATTTGATCACAGTCTTGCTACCCTCATGCTAACTATAAGGCAGTGTTTTGATCTGCTAATGCAGTGTTTATCAATGTGTGTCCGCATCAGACCTTTATGCACTCAGTCAGATAATATCTGACACCTCTTACCAACGAGAGTGGTGTATTTTTTTGACGGCCTAGGGAACAGTGGGTTAACTGCCTTGTTCAGGGGCAAAATGACAGATTTTACCTTGTCATCTCGTTAATTCGATCTAGCAACCTTTCGGTTACTGGTCCTCTAGGATACCTCCCGCCCCTCAGATCCTTCACTTTGATTTCTCCATAATCTGTTACACTTCCTGTGAGCTGAGCCCCATGTAAAGCTGCATCAGCCAATTTGTCATTAGCCGATTTGCTTCAATGCTTGCTTTTGCCACGTCTTCTTGATCTCAGCTCCAGGGGCCTCATTTATCAATCATGCACAGGCACAAATCTGTGCGTAAACCATCCGTGGGACCATTTCCCCACAAAGTGTGAGGTTTATCAATATTAACATTTGCTTGAGTGTGCAAACAGCTTGTCAAGTGTAGAATGGGGAGAACATATGTTGATAATGTGTGAAATTGTGAGTAATAATTAAATCATTTTTCGATTTCATTGTAATTTCATTGAGAATTCATGCAACATACAGTGCATTCGGAAAGTATTCAGACCCCTTGACTTTTTCCACATTTTGTTACATTACAGGCTTATTCTAAAATGGATTAAATTGTTTTTTTCCCCTCACTAATCTACACACAATACCCCATAATGACATACAGAAAACCTTTTTAGAAAACTGAAATATCACATTTACATAAGTATTCAGACCCTTTACTCAGTTCTTTGTTGAACCACCTTTTTAAGCGATTGCAGCCTCGAGTCTTTTTGGGTATGACGCTACAAGCTTGGCACATCCCTATTTGGGGAGTTTCTCCCATTGTTCTCTGCAGATCCTCTCAAGCTCTGTCAAGTTGGATTGGGAGCGTCGCTGCACAGCTATTTTCAGGTCTCTCCAGAGATGTTAGATTGGGTTCAAGTCCGGGCTCTGGCTGGGCGACTCAAAGACGTTCAGAGACTTGTCCCGAAGCCGGTCCTGCGTTGTCTTGGCTGTGTGCTTAGGGTCGTTGTCCTGCTGGAAGGTGAACCTTCACCCCAGTCTGAGATCCTGAGTGCTCTGGAGCAGGATTTCATCAAGCATCTCTCTGTACTTTTCTCCATTCATCTTTCCCCCAATCCTGACTAGTCTCCCAGTCCCTGCTGTTGAAAACATCACAACTGTAACGATGTGCGTTGAGAGTCGGGAAGCAAATTCAGGAAGTGAGTGTTTTAATAAAATAAATAGAACATAATACAAAACAAGAAACACTAACAGCACACAGACATGAAACAGAAACAGAAACAATGATGCCTGGGGAAGGAACCAAAGCGAGTGACACATGTAGTGCAGTCCAGGGGATTGTCATAATGCGCTGATGCGCGTAACGACAGGTGTGCACCATAATGAGCAGCCTGGTGACCTAGAGTCCAGAGAGGAGCAAACGTGATAGTACCCCCTCCCGACTCCAGCCGCAGGACGTCGACCAAGATGATCAGGAGCGGACCAGTCACCTCTGCTAAGGCGCGGGAACCTGTCTATCCAGCTGAGGTGTGGGAGCATGGCAACCTAGAATGCCAGAGAGAGAGCATACCTGACAGTGCCCCCTCCCGACTCCAGCCGCAGGGCGTTGACCAAGATGATCAGGAGCGGACCAGTCACCTCTGCTAAGGTGTGGGAACCTGTCTATCCAGCTGAGGTGTGGGAGCATGGCAACCTAGAGTGACAGAGAGAGAGCATACCTGACAGTGCCCCCTCCCCTGCGTGTTCAGCTCCAGCCGCAGGACACCAACCACAGGGAAGATCCCGGGGATCAGGAGTGGACCAGTCGCCTCCGCTGAGTCACAGAAACCTGACGAACCGCCTGAGGCGTGAGAGCCTGATGAGCCAGCTGAGAACTCCCTGGTTGCCTCGGTCGAGGAACGTGAACCTGTTCACCCAGCTGAGGCATGGGAGCCTATCGATCCCGCTGAGGTATGGAAACCCATCGAGCCAGCTGAGGCAGGGGAACCGGTCGAACCCGCCGAGGCTTGGGAATCCAACAAACCGGCTGAGGCCTCCCAGGTAGCTCCGGTTCAAACACCGGACCCGACATTCCCTCCAAAACAAACAGCAACAAAAACACTCCCTGATGGTGAGGCGTCATTCTGTAACGATGTGCGCTGAGAGTCGGGAAGCAAGTTCAGGGAGTGAGTGTTTTAATAAAATAAACAGAACATAATACGAAACAAGAAACACTAACAGCACACAGACAAGAAACAGAAACAATGACGCCTGGGGAAGGAGTCAAAGGGAGTGACATATATAGGCAAGATAATCAAGGAGGTGATGAAGTCCATCAATTGAATTTCCACATGTGGACTCTAATAAAGTTGTAGAAACATCAAGGATGATCAATGGAAACAGGAAGTACCAGAGCTCAATTTCGAGTCTCATAGCAAAGGTTCTGAATACTTACACTACCGTTTAAAAGTGTGGGGTCACTTAGAAATGTCCCACTAAGCCCAAACCAGATGGGATGGCATATCGCTACAGAATGCCATGGTAGCCATGCTGCTTAAGTGTGTCTTGAATTCTAAATAAATCACTGACAGTGTCACCAGCAAAGTATCCCCACACCATAACACCACCTCCTCCATGCTTTACGGTGGGAAATACACATGCGGTGTTCATCCACTCACCCACACCGCGTCTCACAAAGGCACAGTGGTTGGAAACAAAAGTCTCCAATTTGGACTCCAGACCAAAAGTCAAATTTCCACTGGTCGAATGTCCATGGCTCGTGTTCCTTGGCCCAAGCAAGTCTCTTCTTTTTATTGGTGTCCTTTAGTAGTGGTTTCTTTGCAGCAATTAGACCATAAAGACCTGATTCACGCAGTCTCCTCTGAACAGTTGATGTTGAGACATGTCTGTTACTTGAACTCAGTGAAGCATTTATTTGGGCTGCAATTCCTGAGGCTGGTAACTCTAATGAACTTATCCTCTGCAGCAGAGGTAACTGGTCTTCTATTCCTGTGGCGGTCCTCAGTTTCATCATAGCGCTTGATGGTTTTTGCGACTGCAGTTGAAGAAACTTCCAAAGTTCTTGAAATGTTCCGTATTGACTGACCTGCATGTTTTGAAGTAATGATGGACTGTCATTTCTCTTTGATTATTAGAGCTGTTCTTGCCATAATATGGACTTGGTATTTTACCAAATAGGGCTATCTTCTGTACACCCCCTACCTTGTCACAACACAATTGATTGATTGAATAGATACACTTAGGTTGAAGTCATTTTTCAAACACTCCACAAATTTCTTGTTAACAAACTATAGTTTTGGCAAGACGGTTAGGACATCTACTTTGTGCTTGACACAAGTCATTTTTCCAACAATTGTTTACAGACAGATTATTTTGCTTATAATACACTGTATCATAATTCCAGTGGGTCAGAAGTTTACATACACTAAGTTGACTGTGCCTTTAAATTCCAGAAAATTATGTCATGGCTTTAGAAGCTTCTGATAGGCTAATTGACATCCTTTTAGTCAATTGGAGGTGTACCTGTGGATGTATTTCAAGGCCTAACTTCAAACTCAGTGCCTCTTTGCTTGACATCATGGGAAACTCAAATGAAATCAGCCAAGACCCCAGAAAAAAATTGTAGACCTCCACAAGTCTAGTTCATCCTTGGGAGCAATTTCCAAATGCCTGAAGGTACCACGTTCATCTGTACAAACAATAGTATTCAAATAAAAACACCATAGGACCACGTAGTCATCATACCGCTCAGGAAGGAGACACGTTCTGTCTCCTAGAGATGAACGTACTTTGGTGCGAAAAGTGCAAATCAATCCCAGAACAACAGCAAAGGACCTTGTGAAGATGCTGGAGGAAACAGGTACAAAAGTATCTATATCCACATTAAAATGAGTCCTATATCAACATCACTTGAAATTCAGCAAGGAAGAAGCCACTGCTCCAAAACCGCCATAAAAAAGCCAGAGTACGGTTTGCAACTGCACATGGGGACAAAGATTGTACTTATTGAAGAAATGTCCTCTGGTCGGATGAAACAATAATAGAACTGTTTGGCCATAATGGCCATCGTTATGTTAGGAGGAAAAAGGGGAGACTTGCAAGCCGAAGTCACCATCCCAACCATGAAGCACGGGGTGGCAGCATCAAGTTGTGTGTGTGCTTTGCTGCAGGAGGGACTGGTGCACTTCACAAAATAGATGGCATCATGAGGTATTTAAAATTTTGTGGATATATTGAAGCAACATCTCAAGACATCAGTCAGGAAGTTAAAGCCTGGTTGCAAATGGGCCTTCCAAATGGACAATGACCTCAAGCATACTTCCAAAGTTGTGGCAACATGGCTTAAGGACAACAAAGTCAAAGTATTGGAGTGGCCATCACAAAGCCCTGACCTCAATCCTATAGAACATTTCTGGGCGAACTGAAAAAGCATGTGCGAGCAAGGAGGCAGACAAACCTGACTCAGTTACACCATCTCTGCCAGGAGGAATGGGCCAAAATTGTGGGAAGCTTGTGGAAGGCTACCCTAAATGTTTGACCCAAGTTAAACAATTTAAAGGCAATGCTACCAATTACTAATTGAGTGTATGTAAACCTCTGACCCACTGGGAATGTGTGGAAGAAATAAAAGCTGAAATAAATAATCTTCTACTATTATTCTTGACATTTCACTCTTCTTTAAAATAAAGTGGTGATCCTAACTGACCTAAGACAGGTAATTTTTTACTTGGATTAAATGTCAGGAATTCTGAAAACTGAGTTTAAATGTATTTGGCTAAGGTGTATGTATACCTGACATCAACTGTCGATAATAAACAGTAACAGCAGCATGTGTAATGAGTCCAAAAAGTTATGCAAAAAGGTCAGTGCTGGAGGGAAGCCAAAGTCATTCCGCTACCCAAGAGTGGTAAAGCAGCCTTACTGGTTCTAACAGCAGACCTATAAGCTGGCTGCCAGTTTTAGCAAACTGTTGGAACAGTTTGTGTTTGACCAAATACAATTTCTCTGTAAACAAATTAACAGCAGACTTTCAGCATGCTTATTGAGAAGGGCACTCAACATGTACTGCACTGACACAAATGTCTGATGATTTGTTGGAAGAAATTGATAATAAGAAACTTGTGGGATCTGTACTGTTAGATTACAGAGCAGATTGACATTATTGACCATAACCTCCTGTTGGAAAACATATGTGTTATGGCTTTTCAACTCCTCTGCCATATCGTGCATTCAGAGCTATCGACCTAATACAACTCAAGAGGTTTCCTTTAATTTCTTATTATGGCTGCCATCCCGTTAACGTGATAATTGTCATCAACATCCGCTGAATTGCATAGCCCCACATTCAAATAATATTACTAAAAATATTTATATTCATGAAATCACAAGTGCAATATAGCAAAAACACAGCTTAGCCTTTGTTAATCCGCCTGTCGTGTCCAGATTTTGAAAATATGCTGGCAGCGAAAGCAATCCAAGCGTAAGTTTATCGATTTCCGCGACAAAACATTATGTACACCTAGCATCAAGTAGCATGGTCATTTAAAATCAGAAAAGCAATCAAATTAATCGTTTACCTTTGATGATCTTCGGATGTTTTCACTCACGAGACTCCCAGTTACAACATTAAATGTTCCTTTTGTTCCATAAAGATTATTTTTATATCCAAAATAATAGACAAATTCCAAATAGTATCCGTAATGTCCACAGAAACATGTCAAACGTTTTTTCTATCAATCCTCAGGTTGTTTTTAAAATATATAATCGATAATATATCAACCGCAACTGTTTTTTTCAGTCGGAGAGGGAAAGGCAATGGCTGCCCAAACTCTGTTACGCATACAAAATGCTACTGGCACCCGGCCATACAATGACGCGATGTTATCTTTCTCGCTAATTTTTCAAAATAAATGCCCGAAACTATGTCTAAAGACTGTTGACACCTTGAGGAAGCGATAGGAAAAGGAATCTGGTTGATATCCCTTTAAATGGAGCAAAGGCAGGTTATGGAACATGGAGTTTTCAAAATAGAAGCCACTTCCTGGTTTGATTTTCCTCAGGGTTTCGCCTGCAATATCAGTTCTGTTATACTCACAGACAATATTTTGACAGTTTTGGAAACTTTAGAGTGTTTTCTATCCAATACTAATAATAATATGCATATATTAGCAACTGAGGCTGAGGAGCAGGCTGTTTAGTTTGGGCAACTTATTCATCCAAACTCCTCAATACTGCCCCCAGTATTAAGAAGTTAATGGAAGCTTCTCTAATGTCAAAAGTGTAAAGTGTGGTACAACAAGAGAAAATATGTTTCTGAAGGTATTGTGCCATGGAGATTCCTCATCTCTGCAGAGAGTAAGACTGTGTGCAATAGCAAACATCACAAAATCTGTGCCCCTTTTTGCTGCTGGACTGCCGGCCACTCCACAGTCACAGAGGTCCCTGGAAAAGATAAGAGAGAGATGAGTTGTGAGAGAAACTCTGGGATGGTGTCACGACCACTGGAGTCATACACCTTTTTTATTTCACCTTTTTTAAATTTCACCTAACCAGGTAGGCAAGTTGAGAACAAGTTCTCGTTTACAATTGCAACCTGGCCAAGATAAAGCAAAGCAATTCGACACATATAACAAACAGAGTTACACATGGAGTAAAACAAACATACAATCAATAGAGTAGAAAAATAAGTCTATATACAATGTGAGCAAATGAGGTGAGATAAGGGAGGTAAAGGCAAAAAAGGCCATGGTGGCGAAGTAAATACAATATAGCAAGTAAAACACTGGAATGGTAGGTTTGCAGTGGAAGAATGTGCAAAGTAGAAATAGAAATAATGGGGTGCAAAGGAGCAAAATAAATAAATCAATACAGTAGGGGAAGAGGTAGTTGTTTGGGCTAAATTATAGATGGGCTATGCACAGGTGCAGTAATCTGTGAGCTGCTCTGACAGCTGGTGATTAAAGCTAGTGAGGGAGATGTGTTTCCAGTTTCAGAGATTTTTGTAGTTCGTTCCAGTCATTGGCAGCAGAGAACTGGAAGGAGAGGCAGCCAAAGGAGGAATTGGCTTTGGGGGTGACCAGAGAGATGTACATGCAGGAGCCCGTGCTACAGGTGGGTGCTGCTATGTTGACCAGCGAGCTGAGATAAGGGGGGACTTTACCGAGCAGGGTCTTGTAGATGACCTGCAGCCAGTGGGTTTGGCGATGAGTATGAAGTGAGGGCCAGCCAATGAGAGCGTGCAGGTCGCAGTGGTGGGTGGTATATGGGGCTTTGGTGACAAAACGGATTGCACTGTGATAGACTGCATCCAATTTATTGAGTAGGGTATTGGAGGCTATTTTGTAAATGACATTGCCGAAGTCAAGGATCGGTAGGATGGTCAGTTTTACGAGGTTATGTTTGGCAGCATGAGTGAAGGATGCTTTGTTGCGAAATAGGAAGCCAATTCTAGATTTAACTTTGGATTGGAGATGTTTGATGTGAGTCTGGAAGGAGAGTTTACAGTCTAACCAGACACCTAGGTATTTGTAGTTGTCCACATCTTCTTAGTCAGAACTGGCCCAGGTAAGGGATGCTGGACGGGCGGGTGGCAGCAGAAAGCGATCAGTTGAAGAGCATGCATTTAGTTTTACTTGTATTTAAGAGCAGTTGGAAGCCACGGAATAGAGCATGGCATTGATGCTCGTCTGGAGGGTTGTTAACACAGTGTCCAGGCTTAGGGTCAGAAGAAGTACAGAATGGTGTCGCCTGAGTAGAGGTGGATCAGAGACTCACCAGCAGCAAGAGCGACATCATTGATGTATATGAGAGTAAGAGTCGGCCTAAGAATTGAACCCTGTGGCATCCCCATATAGACTGCCAGAGCCCTGACAACAGGCCTCTGATTTGACACACTGAACTCTATCAGAGAAATAGTTGGTGAACCAGGTGAGGCAATAATTTGAGAAATCAAGGCTATTGAGTCTGCCGATGAGGATGTGGTGATTGACAGAGTCGAAAGCCTTGGCCAGATCGATGAATACGGCTGCACAGTATTGTTTCTTATCGATGGCGGTTAAGATATCGTTTTAGGACCTTGAGCGTGGCTGAGGTGCACCCATGACCAGCTCTGAAACCAGATTGCACGAAAGCGGGGTTGGTGCGGTGGGATTTGAAATGGTCAGTAATCTGTTTGCTGACTTGGCTTTTGAAGACCGTAGAAAGGCAGGGTAAGATAGATATAGGTCTGTGGCAATTTGGGTCAAGAGTGTCCCAACCTCTTTGAAGGGGTGATGACCGCAGCTGCTTTCCAATCTTTGGGAATCTCTGACAACACGAATGAGAGGTTGAACAGGCTAGTAATAGGGGTTGCAACATTTTTGGCAGATCATTTTAGAAAGAAAGGGTCCAGATTGTCCTAGCCTGGCAGATTTGTAGAGGTCCAGATTTTGCAGCTCTTTCAGAACATCAGCTGACTGGATTTGGGAGAAGGAGAAATGGGGAAGGCTTGGGCGAGTTGCTGTGGGGGGTGCAGTGCTGTTGACCGGGGGTAGGGTAGCCAGGTGGAAAGCATGGTCCGCTGTAGAAAAATGCTTACTGAAATTCTCAATTATAGTGGATTTATCGGTGGTGACAGAGTTTCCTATCCTCAGTGCAGTGGGCAGCTGGGAAGAGGTGCTCTTATTCTCCATGGACTTTACAGTGTCCCAAAACTTGTTTGAGTTTGTGTTGTGTTGCAGGAAACAAATTTCTGCTTGAAACAGCTAGCCTTGGTTTTTCTAACTGCCTGTGTAGTTTGGTTTCTAACTTCCCTGAAAAGTTGCATTTCACAGGGGCAGTTCGATGCTAATGCAGAACCATATGATGTTTTTGTGTATGTGGAGGTAAACCTAAGCATTGAGTGATGAGAGAGATATTGTCTCTAGAAACATAATTGAAACCAGGTGATGTCATCGCATGTGTGGGTGGTGTAACTGAAAGTTTGGATAAGGTATAATGAGCAGGGCTAGAGGCTCTATAGTGAAATAAGCCAATAAACACTAACCAGAACAGCAATTGACAAGGCATATTGACATTAAGGAGAGGCATGCTTAGTCAAGTGATCATAAGGGTCCAGTGAGTGGTTGGGGTCACGGCGATTCAGACAGATAGCCGGGCCATGGGTAGCAAGCTGGCAGACGATGGCGGACTGTTTTTAGCCACCTCGTGCGTTTCCGTCGGTAGATTAGTGGGGTTCCGTGTGGTAGAGTGGACCAATCCAATTGGCAAAATAGTTGTAGTTACAGTGGGGAGAACAAGTATTTGATACACTGACGATTTTCCAAGTTTTCCTACTTACAAAGCATGTAGAGGTCTGTAATTTTTATCATAGGTCAACTTCAACTGTGAGAGACTGAATGTAAAACAAAAATCCAGAAAATCACATTGTATGATTTTTAAGTAATTTATTTGCATTTTATTGCATGACATAAGTATTTGATACATCAGAAAAGCAGAACTTAATATTTGGTATAGAAACCTTTGTTTGCAATTACAGAGATCATACATTTCCTGTAGTTCTTGACCAAGTTTGCACACACTGTAGCAGGGATTTTGGCCCACTCCTCCATACAGACCTTCTCCAGATCCTTCAGGTTTCGGGGCTGTCGCTGGGCAATACGGACTTTCAGCTCCCTCCAAAGATTTTATTTTGGGTTCAGGTCTGGACTAGGCCACTCCAGGACCTTGAGATGCTTCTTACGGAGCCACTCCTTAGTTGCCCTGGCTGTCTGTTTCTGGTCGTTGTCATGCTGGAAGACCCAGACCACGACCCATCTTCAATGCTCTTACTGAGGAAGCGAGGTTGTTGGCCAAGATCTTGCGATACATGGCCCCACCCATCCTCCCCTCAATACGGTGCAGTCGTCCTGTCCCCTTTGCAGAAAAGCATCCCCTAAGAATGATGTTTCCACCTCCATGCTTCACAGTTGGGATGGTGATCTTGGGGTTGTACTCATCGTCTTCTTCCTCCAAACACAGCGAGTGGAGTTTAGACCAAAAATCTCTATTTTTGTCTCATCAGACCACATGACCTTCTCCCATTCATCCTCTGGATCATCCAGATGGTCATGGGCAAACTTCAAACGGGCCTGGACATGCGCTGGCTTGAGCAGGGGGACCTTGCGTGCGCTGCAGGATTTTAATCCATGACGGCGTAGTGTGTTACTAATAGTTTTCTTTGAGACTGTGGTCCCAGCTCTCTTCAGGTCATTGACCAGGTCCTGCCTTGTAGTTCTGGGCTGATCCCTCACCTTCCTCATGATCATTGATGCCCCACGAGGTGAGATCTTGCATGGAGCCCCAGACTGAGGGTGATTGACCGTCATCTTGAACTTCTTCCATTTTCTAATAATTGTGCCAACAGTTGTTGCTTTCTCACCAAGCTGCTTGCCTATTGTCCTGTAGCCCATCCCAGCCTTGTGCAAGTCTACAATTTTATCCCTGATGTCCTCTGGTCTTGGCCATTGTGGAGAGGTTGGGGTCTGTTTGATTGAGTGTGTGGACAGGTGTCTTTTATACAGGTAACGAGTTCAAACAGGTGCAGTTAATACAGGTAATGAGTGGAGAAGAGGAGGGCTTCTTAAAGAAAAACTAACAGGTCTGTGAGAGCTGGAATTCTTACTGGTTGGTAGGTGATCAAATACTTATGTCATGCAATAAAATGCAAATTAATTACTTTAAAAAATCATACAATGTGAGTTTCTGGATTTTTGTTTTAGGTTTCGTCTCTCACAGTTGAAGTGTACCTATGATAAAAAATCCAGACCTTTACACGCTTTGTAAGTAGGAAAACCTGCAAAATTGGCAGTGTATCAAATACTTGTTCTCCCCACTGTATAGTGGCCCAAGAAAATTGTCTGATAGACCTATTCAGACAGCAGCCGAATAAGACAGCTGACGATTAACATGAACATTAACAGTACCTACATGGAAGCGAAGGTTATTTACCATGACCCAGTGGTTAGACTTGAGATCGACTATCTGGACAAAGCCCTGGGTCAGTGTTGGTACTGCTGACAGCATGGCAATGCCACCTGAGGCAAGCCACCTGTGAGAACATTTGATGGATTAGTGCATTGTTATGAAGGGGAGATATGTACTTTTCAACAGTTTTTGAAAGTACAGCCTACCTCAAGCTGGTACCCTTCCCACTCAGAGTCAACAGCAGACAATCATTTTTACCTTGTCAAAAACCTCCACGTCCTTCTAAGCCCGTGCCTAGACATGGTCCTCGAAGGCATTCTGATCTTGTTCAACAACTTCCACCATATCAGGTGGAGTTTCAGTGATCTGAAAGTATGTTATTCAAAAATAGCAGTAGGCAAACAATAACACTAAGTCAACTACAAATTTGAATGATTGCAGTATATGCAATAATTTGATATAATTGTATATGCAATTGCATTGTTTACCTCAATCAACAGCTGCAGCTCCCGTCTGTACAGCAGGTGATAGGGCGAGTACTTGGTGGAGGCCTGGACAATGCTTTTGTGTGGAAAGATGAATTACATTCAGGTTTTCCTCCACCGTTCCTGTCTTGAGGGTCTGGTTGGTCCGTTCATCCAAACTTGGAGGAGGGGTGGGAAAGGGATATTTATTGACAATGTAAGATATTGAAATATGTCGAATTATGAACCATGAAAAAACAAAAACAAACCTTTGGTCTGTGGATGATATAGAGCGGAGACCCGGTGCTTCAACCCCAACAGTTGATTTCTTCAAACCAAGCTGCTTACCTATTGCAGATGCAGTCTTCCCAGCCTGGTACAGGCCTACAATTTGTTTCTGGTGTCCTTTGACAGCTCTTTGGTCTTGGCCATAGTGGAGTTTGGAGTGTGACTGTTTGAGGTTGTAGACAGTGTGTCTTTTATACTGATAACAAGTTCAAACAGGTGCCATTAATACAGGTAACGAGTGGAGGACAGAGGACCTCTTAAAGAAGAAGTTACAGTCTGTGAGAGCCAGAAATCTTGTTATTTTGTAGGTGACCAAATTTTTGTAGGTGACCAAGCACCACACTGCCAGTTCTCTGA
>NW_027009712.1:0-7500 GCF_036934945.1 Oncorhynchus masou masou
GGTGGTTCTGTCTGCTGGGGTGGTTCTGTCTGTTGGGGTGGTTCTGTCTGGGGTGGTTCTGTCTGCTGGGGTGGTTCTGTCTCCTGGGGTGGTTCTGTCTCCTGTCAGGGGGTGGTTCTGTCTGCTGGGGTGGTTCTGTCTGGGGTGGTTCTGTCTGGGGTGGTTCTGTCTCCTGGGGTGGTTCTGTCTGCTGGGGTGGTTCTGTCTGCTGGGGTGGTTCTGTCTGCTGGGGTGTGGTTCTGTCTGTGGGGTGGTTCTGTCTGCCGGGGTGGTTCTGTCTGCTGGGGTGGTTCTGTCTGCCGGGGTGGTTCTGTCTGCTGGGGTGGTTCTGTCTGCTGGGGTGGTTCTGTCTGCTGGGGTGGTTCTGTCTGCTGGGGTGGTTCTGTCTGCCGGGGTGGTTCTGTCTGCTGGTCTAACATGTAGCTGTAGTGCCTATGGGGTAGCAGGGAGCAGTAGTACGTATGTGTGGGCAGGTAGAGTAGGGACAACACTGGGGACATTGTGTGCAGCTTGGTTTGGGACAGGGCTCTGGTTGTTTGCACTGTCTTCATTCACATGTGGATCTCTTGCATGTTCTCCGCCGCGTTGACCAGTAGAGCTCCTCATGTGGTGAATCTCAGATTGAACATAAACCCAACATAACTTTTTATTTTTGGTAATCGTTGAGGTTTAATTCTATCAGCGTATCAGATTACATGTAGTCCATGTGTGGGACTACAGGCAGCCATGTGTTCCTCGCTGACTCGGCTGGTTGAATGAAGGTTCAATCATGTGCTATAAAACATTGTCAATGGACAAACAGGGGATGCTTGGTGTGTTGTTTTAATCTTATTGTAATACGGATGCTTGGTTTGTTGGGGGGCGGGAGGGTGTATCATCAGGGGAATCTTGATTTATGTGTCATAATCGTAATTCCCCTTTCAATAAACATTTATCATTTTATTTAATTGACTTATTTAAACTTTATTTAATGAGGAAAGTCAGTTAAAAGCACATTATTATGTTCCATGACGGCCAACCAAAAGGCCTCCTGCGGAGCCGGGGTCTGGGAGTAGCACATCTCTACAGACAGAGAGACCTCAGACAACATGGTAGCAACATGGTAGCAACACATGACCACACAAAGGCCTGTAGAGAGGGCCCTGTCTGTCCCCTGAAAGGTCTGTAGAGAGGGCCCTGTCTGTCCCCTGAAAGGCCTGTAGAGAGGGCCCTGTCTGTCCCCTGAAAGGTCTGTAGAGGGCCCTGTCTGTCCACTGAAAGGTCCGTAGAGAGGGCCCTGTCTGTCCCCCTGAAAGGTCTGTAGAGAGGGCCCTGTCTGTCCCCTGAAAGGCCCGTAGAGAGGGCCCTGTCTGTCCCCTGAAAGGCCCGTAGAGAGGGCCCTGTCTGTCCCCTGAAAGGTCCATAGAGAGGGCCCTGTCTGTCCCCTGAAAGGTCCGTAGAGAGGGCCCTGTCTGTCCCCTGAAAGGCCCGTAGAGGGGCCCTGTCTGTCCCCTGAAAGGTCTGTAGAGAGGGCCCTGTCTGTCCCCTGAAAGGTCCGTAGAGAGGGCCCTGTCTGTCCCCTGAAAGGTCTGTAGAGAGGGCCCTGTCTGTCCCCTGTAAGGCCTGTAGAGAGGGCCCTGTCTGTCCCCTGTAAGGCCTGTAGAGAGGGCCCTGTTTGTCCCCTGAAAGGCCCGTAGAGAGGGCCCTGTTTGTCCCCTGAAAGGCCTGTAGAGAGGGCCCTGTTTGTCCCCTGAAAGGTCCGTAGAGAGGGCCCTGTCTGTCCCCTGTAAGGCCTGTAGAGAGGGCCCTGTTTGTCCCCTGAAAGGCCTGTAGAGAGGGCCCTGTTTGTCCCCTGAAAGGCCCGTAGAGAGGGCCCTGTCTGTCCCCTGTAAGGCCTGTAGAGAGGGCCCTGTTTGTCCCCTGAAAGGTCCGTAGAGAGGGCCCAGTCTGTCCCCTGAAAGGCCCGTAGAGAGGGCCCTGTCTGTCTCCTGAAAGGTCCGTAGAGAGGGCCCTGTCTGTCCCCTGAAAGGCCCGTAGAGAGGGCCCTGTCTGTCCCCTGAAAGGCCCGTAGAGAGGGCCCTGTCTGTCCCCTGAAAGGTCTGTAGAGGGGCCCTGTTTGTCCCCTGAAAGGTCCGTAGAGAGGGCCCTGTCTGTCCCCTGTAAGGCCTGTAGAGAGGGCCCTGTCTGTCCCCTGAAAGGCCCGTAGAGAGGGCCCTGTCTGTCCCCTGAAAGGCCCGAAGAGAGGGCCCTGTCTGTCCCCTGAAAGGTCTGTAGAGAGGGCCTGTCTGTCCCCTGAAAGGCCCGTAGAGAGCGCCCTGTCTGTCCCTGAAAGGCCCGTAGAGGGCCCTGTCTGTCCCCTGATACACAGAGACAATATTACAGCAGACACACACAGGGGCTCAAATAGTCTACCTTGTATTACAGCCACAAACAGTGAAGAGGGTCTACACACACACACCCACCCACCCACCCAACCACCCACACACACACACAACTCCCTTGTATTATTACAGCCCAGGGATCACCTTCTACCTCTCCAACCTCATTACATCTACAGGCCATAGGTGGATAATGAATCCTTCACAGCCAGCGGGACAACAGGGAGACCAGGAGTGTGTGTGTGCATGTGTCTGTGTGTGCATGTGTCTGTGTGTGGACACACTCTCCAGAGGGACAGCGAAGAGTAGAAGAACAGGAGGAGAGAATGAAATAGGAGTGGAGGAGAGGAGTAGGGGACAGGCAGTGGTGTACAGTACTTTAGTAAAATACTTTAAAGTACAATTTAACCTGTTACAATGACAGACCCAACTCGAACTGCCTGTAGCTCATACCCTGAAGCAAGGTCATGCATATTATTGATACCATTTGAAAGGAAATTTAAAATGGAAATGGGAAAGTAATGTAGGAGAATATAACACAATAGATCTGACAAAAAAGTTATTTTGAATTTTTCTTTTTTTGTACCATTATCTTTGAAATGCAAGAGAAAGGCCATAATGTATTATTCCAGCACAGGTGCAATTTAGATTCTGGCCACTAGATGGCAGCAGTGTATATGGAAAGCTTTAGACTGATCCAATGAACCATTGTATTTATGTCGGAAATGTTGTATTAAGACTGCACAAATGCGGGTCATTTGTTCATTAATATTTTTTCATGTTCAAAAATGTGCACTCTCCTCAAACAATAGCAATGGTATTCTTTCACTGCAATAGCTACTGTAAATTTGATTTTGATTTACAAGAATTTAAGCTTTGTGCCAATATCACATATGTCTATGTCCTGTGAAATGTTCCTGTTACCCACAACCTCATGCTAGTCACATTAGCTTACATTAGCTTAACAGTCCCGTAGACGGGACACCGATCCTGAAGTCGTTTTAAGTCGTTTTTCTTGGGGGAATCTGTACTTTATTTTACTATTTATATCTGATTGTACTTCACTGCATTACTAAAGAGAAGTATATATGTTGTACTCCATGCATCTTCCCTGACACCCACAAGTATATTGTGAAAGCTTAGTAGGACAGAAAACAAATGGTTCAATTCACACGCTCATCAGGAGAATATCCCTGGTCATCTCCTGCCTCTGATCTGGCACCTTCACTAAACACAAATGCTTTGTTTGTAAATGAGGTCTTAGTGTTGGAATGTGCCCCGGCACTCCGTAAAAAAAAATGAAAAACTGGAAGATTGTGTCGTCTGATTTGGTTAATAGGAGTTTTAAAGGATTTATACTTTTACTTTTGATACTTAAGTAAATTTAAAGCAAATACTTTTAGACTTTTACTCAAGTAGGATTTTACTGGGTGAATTTCACTTTTACTAGAGTCATTTTCTATTAAGGTATCTTTACTTTTACTCAAGTAAGAGACGTGAGTACTTTTTCCACCACTGGGGGAAGGGGTAACAACAGAATATTATGATAGATATCAGCAGCTCACCTCCATGACAGTTCATATTGGACACCAACAGAATATTATAGACATCAGTAACTCACCTCCATGACAGTTCATATTGGACACCAACAGAATATTATAGTAGATATCAGTAACTCACCACCATGACAGTTCATATTGGACACCAACAGAATATTATAGTAGACATCAGTAACTCACCTCCATGACAGTTCATATTGGACACCAACAGAATATTATAGACATCAGTAACTCACCTCCATGACAGTTCATATTGGACACCAACAGAATATTATAGTAGATATCAGTAACTCACCTCCATGACAGTTCATATTGGACACCAACAGAATATTATAGTAGACATCAGTCACTCACCACCATGGCAGTTCATATTGGACACCAACAGAATATTATAGACATCAGTAACTCACCTCCATGACAGTTCATATTGGACACCAACAGAATATTATAGTAGACATCAGTCACTCACCACCATGGCAGTTCATATTGGACACCAACAGAATATTATAGACATCAGTAACTCACCTCCATGACAGTTCATATTGGACACCAACAGAATATTATAGTAGACATCAGTAACTCACCTCCATGACAGTTCATATTGGACACCAACAGAATATTATAGACATCAGTAACTCACCTCCATGACAGTTCATATTGGACACCAACATAATATTATAGACATCAGTAACTAACCTCCATGACAGTTCATATTGGACACCAACAGAATATTATAGTAGACATCAGTCACTCACCACCATGGCAGTTCATATTGGACACCAACAGAATATTATAGTAGACATCAGTAGCTCACCTCCATGACAGTTCATATTGGACACCAACAGAATATTATAGTAGACATCAGTAACTCACCTCCATGACAGTTCATATTGGACACCAACAGAATATTATAGTAGACATCAGTAACTCACCACCATGACAGTTCATATTGGACACCAACAGAATATTATAGACATCAGTAACTCACCTCCATGACAGTTCATATTGGACACCAACAGAATATTATAGTAGACATCAGTAACTCACCTCCATGACAGTTCATATTAGACACCAACAGAATATTATAGACATCAGTAACTCACCTCCATGACAGTTCATATTGGACACCAACAGAATATTATAGTAGACATTAGTAACTTACCTCCATGACAGTTCATATTGGACACCAACAGAATATTATAGACATCAGTAACTCACCTCCATGACAGTTCATATTGGACACCAACAGAATATTATAGTAGACATCAGTAACTCACCTCCATGACAGTTCATATTGGACACCAACAGAATATTATAGACATCAGTAGCTCACCTCCATGACAGTTCATATTGGACACCAACAGAATATTATAGTAGACATCAGTAACTCACCTCCATGACAGTTCATATTGGACACCAACAGAATATTATAGACATCAGTAACTCACCTCCATGACAGTTCATATTGGACACCAACAGAATATTATAGACATCAGTAACTCACCTCCATGACAGTTCATATTGGACACCAACAGAATATTATAGACATCAGTAACTCACCTCCATGACAGTTCATATTGGACACCAACAGAATATTATAGTAGACATCAGTAACTCACCACCATGACAGTTCATATTGGACACCAACAGAATATTATAGACATCAGTAACTCAACTCCATGACAGTTCATATTGGACACCAACAGAATATTATAGTAGACATCAGTAACTCACCATCATGACAGTTCATATTGGACACCAACAGAATATTATAGTAGACATCAGTAACTCACCTCCATGACAGTTCATATTGGACACCAACAGAATATTATAGTAGACATCAGTAACTCACCTCCATGACAGTTCATATTGGACACCAACAGAATATTATAGACATCAGTAGCTCACCTCCATGACAGTTCATATTGGACACCAACAGAATATTATAGTAGACATCAGTAACTCACCTCCATGACAGTTCATATTGGACACCAACAGAATATTATAGTAGACATCAGTAACTCACCATCATGACAGTTCATATTGGACACCAACAGAATATTATAGTAGACATCAGTAACTCACCTCCATGACAGTTCATATTGGACACCAACAGAATATTATAGTAGACATCAGTAACTCACCTCCATGACAGTTCATATTGGACACCAACAGAATATTATAGACATCAGTAACTCACCTCAATGACAGTTCATATTGGACACCAACAGAATATTATAGTAGACATCAGTAACTCACCTCCATGACAGTTCATATTGGACACCAACAGAATATTATAGTAGACATCAGTAACTCACCATCATGACAGTTCATATTGGACACCAACAGAATATTATAGTAGACATCAGTAACTCACCATCATGACAGTTCATATTGGACACCAACAGAATATTATAGTAGACATCAGTAACTCACCTCCATGACAGTTCATATTGGACACCAACAGAATATTATAGACATCAGTAGCTCACCTCCATGACAGTTCATATTGGACACCAACAGAATATTATAGTAGACATCAGTAACTCACCTCCATGACAGTTCATATTGGACACCAACAGAATATTATAGACATCAGTAACTCACCTCCATGACAGTTCATATTGGACACCAACAGAATATTATAGTAGACATCAGTAACTCACCTCCATGACAGTTCATATTGGACACCAACAGAATATTATAGACATCAGTAGCTCACCTCCATGACAGTTCATATTGGACACCAACAGAATATTATAGTAGACATCAGTAACTCACCTCCATGACAGTTCATATTGGACACCAACAGAATATTATAGTAGACATCAGTAACTCACCTCCATGACAGTTCATATTGGACACCAACAGAATATTATAGTAGACATCAGTAACTCACCTCCATGACAGTTCATATTGGACACCAACAGAATATTATAGTAGACATCAGTAACTCACCTCCATGACAGTTCATATTGGACACCAACAGAATATTATAGACATCAGTAACTCACCTCCATGACAGTTCATATTGGACACCAACAGAATATTATAGTAGACATCAGTAACTCACCTCCATGACAGTTCATATTGGACACCAACAGAATATTATAGACATCAGTAGCTCACCTCCATGACAGTTCATATTGGACACCAACAGAATATTATAGTAGACATCTGTAACTCACCTCCATGACAGTTCATATTGGACACCAACAGAATATTATAGTAGACATCAGTAACTCACCTCCATGACAGTTCATATTGGACACCAACAGAATATTATAGTAGACATCAGTAACTCACCTCCATGACAGTTCATATTGGACACCAACAGAATATTATAGACATCAGTAACTCACCTCCATGACAGTTCATATTGGACACCAACAGAATATTATAGTAGACATCAGTAACTCACCTCCATGACAGTTCATATTGGACACCAACAGAATATTATAGTAGACATCAGTAACTCACCTCCATGACAGTTCATATTGGACACCAACAGAATATTATAGACATCAGTAGCTCACCTCCATGACAGTTCATATTGGACACCAACAGAATATTATAGTAGACAT
>NW_027009712.1:15000-20000 GCF_036934945.1 Oncorhynchus masou masou
AGAGAGAAGAGCTCAACCAGTCCTCATTCCTGTCAGACAGAGAGAAGAGCTCAACCAGTCCTCATTCCTGTCAGAAAGACAGAGAGAAGAGCTCAACCAGTCCTCATTCCTGTCAGAAAGACAGAGAGGGGCTCAACCAGTCCTCAGTCCTGTCAGAATGACAGAGAGGGGCTCAACCAGTCCTCATTCCTGTCAGAACGACAGAGAGGGGCTCAACCAGTCCTCATTCCTCTCAGAAAGACAGAGAGAAGAGCTCAACCAGTCCTCATTCCTGTCAGAAAGACAGAGAGAAGAACTCAACCAGTCCTCATTCCTGTCAGAAAGACAAGAGAAGAGCTCAACCAGTCCTCATTCCTGTCAGAAAGACAAGAGAAGAGCTCAACCAGTCCTCATTCCTGTCAGACAGAGAGAAGAGCTCAACCAGTCCTCATTCCTGTCAGAAAGACAAGAGAAGAGCTCAACCAGTCCTCATTCCTGTCAGAAAGAGAGAATAGCTCAACCAGTCCTCATTTTTCATCTTATTCAACCACTGATAGAATAGAGAACAAGCTAGGGAATTGTAAAGAGACCAAAATTAATTTGCCAACATGCTTCCTTCCCTCCCTCATCCCCTCCGTCCATTCCACCCTACATCACAAAGGGGAGAGACGATTGGCTGGCCCTCTCTGTTCTTTTTACAACAACAGACAGCGTGAGAGGCATGGTAACAGAAGAGAGAAAATTACCACAGCAGGGGAGGGAGGGAGAAAGAGGGAGAGCCAGAGGGAGGGGAGAGAGAGAGAGAGAGAGAGAGAGAGAGAGAGAGAGAGAGAGAGAGAGAGAGAGAGAGAGAGAGAGAGAGAGAGAAAGAGATAGAGATGGAAGGAGGGAGACAGAGAGAGGGTGGGGGAGAGAGAGAGAGAGGGGGAGAGAGAGAGCGAGAGAAAGCGAGAGAGAGAGAGGGGGAGAGAGACATTCCAAAAAAGGACCAGTCACCAGGACCACAAATACAAATTCCATCTAGACACTGTTGCCCTACAGCACACCAACAACTATACATACCTTGGCCTAAACATCAGTGCCACAGGTAACTTCCACAAAGCTGTGAACGATCTGAGAAACAAGACAAGAAGGGCCTTCTATGCCATCAAAAGGAACATAAAATTCAACACACCAATTAGGATCTGGCTAAAAATACTTGAATCAGTTATAGAAAACATTGCCCTTTACGGTTGTGAGGTCTGGGGTCCGCTCACCAACCAAGAATTCACTAAATGGGACAAACACCAAATTGAAACTGCATGCAGAATTCTGCAAATATATCCTCAGTGTACAACGTAGAACACCAAATAATGCAGAGCAGAATGAATTAGGCCGAATCCCACTAATTATCAACAACAAGAAAAGAGACGTTACATTCTACAACCACCTAAAAGGAAGCAATTCCCAAACAGAGAGATGAACCTAGAGAAGAGTCCCCTCAGCAAGCTGGTCCTGGGGCTCTGTTCACAAACACAAACACACCCCACAGAGCCCCAGGACAGCAGCACAATTAGACCCAACCAAATCATGAGAAAACAAAAAGATAATTACTTGACACATTGGAAAGAATTAACAAAAAAACAGAGCAAACTAGAATGCTATTTGGCCCTAAACAGAGTACACAGCGGCAGAATACCTGACCACTGTGACTGACCCAAAATTAAGGAAAGCTTTGACTATGTACAGACTCAGTGAGCATAGCCTTGCTATTGAGAAAGGCCGCCATAGGCAGACATGGCTCTCAAGAGAAGACAGGCTATGTGCTCACTGCTCACAATATGAGGTGGACACTGAGCTGCACTTCCTAACCTCCTGCCAAATGTACGAACATATTAGAGAGACATATTTCCCTCAGATTACACAGATCCACAAAGAATTTGAAAACAAAACCGATTTGATAAACTGCCATATCTACTGGGTGAAATACCACAGTGTGACATCACAGTAGCAAGATGTTATTTAAAAAGGGCAACCAGTGAAGAACAAACACCATTGTAAATACAGTGTCTGTGTGGATGTTTGAATGTGGGTGTGTGGGTCTGTACAGCCTAACAAGGAGCATCTATTACGTATAAAGTAGTCAACTGAACGCCATTGACAGAGGACCCACTGACAGAGGACCCACTGACAGAGGACCTACTGACAGAGGACCCACTGACAGAGGACCTACTGACAGAGGACCTACTGACAGAGGAACTACTGACAGAGGACCTACTGACAGAGGACCTACTGACAGAGGACCTACTAACAGAGGACCTACTGACAGAGGACCTAATGACAGAGGACCACTGACGGAGGGCCTACTGACAGAGGACCTACTGACAGAGGACCTACTAACAGAGGACCTACTGACAGAGGACCACTGATGGAGGACCTACTGACAGAGGACCTACTGACAGAGGACCTACTGACAGAGGAACCATTGATAGAGGACCTACTGACAGAGGACCTAATGACAGAGGAGCCATTGATAGAGGACCTACTGACAGAGGATCCACTGACAGAGGATACATTGACAGAGGACCTACTGACAGAGGACCTGACTGACAGAGGACCACTGACAGAGGACCTACTGACAGAGGACCTACTGACAGAGGACCTACTGACAGAGGACCTACTGACAGAGGACCTACTGACAGAGGACCTACTGACAGAGGAACCATTGATAGAGGACCTACTGACAGAGGACCTACTGACAGAGGAACCATTGATAGAGGACCTACTGACAGAGGAACCACTGATAGAGGACCTACTGACAGAGGATCCACTGACAGAGGATACATTGACAGAGGACCTACTGACAGAGGAGCCACTGATAGAGGACCTACTGACAGAGGACCTACTGACAGAGGACCTACTGACAGAGGACCTACTGACAGAGGAGCCACTGATAGAGGACCTACTGACAGAGGACCTACTGACAGAGGACCTACTGACAGAGGACCTACTGACAGAGGAACCACTAACAGAGGACCTACTGACAGAGGACCTACTGACAGAGGACCTAAAAAGAGGACCACTGACAGAGGACCTACTGACAGAGGAGCCACAGTTGACAGAGGACCTACAGACAAAGGGCCTACTGACAGAGGACAGAGGACCTCTGACCAGGACCTACTGACAGAGGACCCACTGACAGAGGACCTCACTGACAGAGGACCTAGCTATTTCCTGACAGAGGACCTACTGACAGAGAACCCACTGACAGAGAACCTACTGACAGAGGACCTACTGACAGAGGACCTACTGACAGAGGACCTAGAGGACCCACTGACAGAGGAACCACTGTCAGAGGACCTACATGACAGAGGAACTACTGACAGAGGACCTACTGACAGAGGACCCACTGACAGAGGACCTGACTGACAGAGGACCCACTGACAGAGGAACCCTACTGACAGAGGACCTACTGACAGAGGAACTACTGACAGAGGACCTACTGACAGAGGACCACTGACAGAGGACCTACTGACAGAGGACCCACTGACAGAGGACCTACTGACAGAGGACCTACTACTGACAGAGGACCTACTGACAGAGGACCTACTGACAGAGGACCACTGACAGAGGACCTACTGACAGAGGACAGAGGACACCCTAGACAGAGGCCTAGACAGAGGACCCACTGACAGAGGACCTACTGACAGAGGACCTACTGACAGAGGACCTACTGACAGAGGACCCACTGACAGAGGACCTACTGACAGAGGACCTACTGACAGAGGACCTACTGACAGAGGACCACTGACAGAGGACCACTTAACAGAGAACCCTACTGACAGAGAACCCACTGACAGAGGACCTACTGACAGAGGACCCACTGACAGAGGACCTACTGACAGAGGAACCACTAACAGAGGACCTACTGACAGAGGACCTACTGACAGAGGACTACTGACAGAGGACCTACTGACAGAGGACCTACTGACAGAGGACCCTACTGACAGAGGACCACTGACAGAGGGACCTACTGACAGAGGAACTACTGACAGAGGACCTACTGACAGAGGACCTACTGACAGAGGACCTAAAGCATGACAGAGGACCTACTGACAGAGGACCTACTGACAGAGGACCTACTGACAGAGGACCTACTGACAGAGGACCTAATGACAGAGGACCACTGACAGAGGACCTACTGACAGAGGACCTACTGACAGAGGACCTACTGACAGAGGATCTACTGATAGAGGACCTACTGACAGAGGATCCACATAGAGGATCTACTTGACAGAGGACCTATGACAGAGGACCACTGACAGAGGACCTACTGACAGAGGACCTACTACAGAGGGACCCACTGACAGGACCTACTGACAGAGGATCTACTGATAGAGGACTCTACTGACAGAGGATCCACTGACAGAGGATCCATTGACAGAGGACCTACTGACAGAGGACCTAATGACAGAGGACCTACTGACAGAGGACCTACTGACAGAGGACCCACTGACAGAGGACCTACTGACAGAAGAGCCACTGATAGAGGACCTGCTGACAGAGGACCTACTGATAGAGGACCTATTTTACAGAGGACCTACTGACAGAGGACCTAATGACAGAGGAACCCTGTTCAGACAGGACCTACTGACAGAGGACCTTGATAGAGGACCTGGGACAGAGGACCTACTGACAGAGGACCACTGACAGAGGACCTACTGACAGAGGCCTACTGATAGAGGACCACTGACAGAGGACCTACTGACAGAGGACTACTGACAGAGGACCTACTGACAGAGGACCTACAGTGACAGAGGACCCACTGACAGAGGACCTACTGACAGAGGACCTACTGACAGAGGACCATACTGACAGAGGACCTACTGACAGAGGCCCTACTGACAGAGGACCATCTGACAGAGGACCAACAGAGGACCTACTGACAGAGGAGTTGACAGAGGACCTACTGACAGAGGACCTACTGACAGAGGACCTACTGACAGAGGACCTACTGACAGAGGACCTACTGACAGAGGACC
>NW_027009712.1:25000-41056 GCF_036934945.1 Oncorhynchus masou masou
TTCCAACCAGGAGAGTCAAATTTAAACCAGAAGAGTCATATTCAAACCTGAAGAGGCATATTCAAACCAGGATAGTCATATTCCAACCAGGATAGTCATATTCCAACCAGGATAGTCATATTCAAACCAGGATAGTCATATTCCAACCAGGAGAGTCATATTCAAACCAGGATAGTCATATTCCAACCAGGAGAGTCATATTCAAACCAGGAGAGTCATATTCCAACCAGGATAGTCATATTCCAACCAGGAGAGTCATATTCAAACCAGGAGAGTCATATTCCAACCAGGATAGTCATATTCCAACCAGGAGAGTCATATTCCAACCAGTATAGTCATATTCCAACCAGGAGAGTCATATTCAAACCAGGAGAGTAATATTCAAACCAGGATAGTCATATTCCAACCAGGAGAGTCATATTCAAACCAGGAGAGTCATATTCCAACCTAGTTATTTTTATTCCACCCTGACAGACTAGAAGTCCAGCTTAAAACCACAGGCCATTTCTGTGCTCATGACAGTAGACATTAATACCAGCCATGATAAAACACTGTTAGATATGTCCTTATGACAGGAGACCTTAATATCAGCCATGATAAAACACTGTTAGATATGTCCTTATGACAGTATATGTTAATTAAACACTGTTAGATATGTCCTTATGACAGTATATGTTAATAACAGCCATGGTAAAATAAACATTCAAAGATCTGAAACCCAGTAAGCAACGTTTACACACAGTAGCCAGAGTAACATGGCTACAGACCTCCTAACACAACATGAACACAGGTAGACATGTTAGCATCACAGTGCAGTAATCCTAGCTGAACCAGTAGGCTGTAGGTTCATATAGGAGACCGTTACGGTCCAGGAGGCATGCTATTCAACTCAGAACACTGCTCCAGTAACAGTCTGTAAGCGGTTTCCATTATTCCCTGAGACATCTTGCTGACTGAATCTGTTCCAGAGAGTCTTTGTTGATGGATGTTCTCAGAACCTTCTCTGTCTGTCATGTTGGGGACTAGTTTCTCTGAGGATTCAGACACTGGCAGCTGACGCAGCACACCTCCGGTCAACACACACACACACACACACACACACACACACACACACACACACACACACACACACACACACACACACACACACACACACACACACACACACACACACACACACACACACACACACACACACACAGTCCACAAACTTCACAGGACACAAAAGTAACAGAAGTCTTAAGCCTGTCTCTCTGATGTGTGACTGCACTTCCAGAGGTGGTGTGTGTGTGTGTGTGTGTGTGTGTGTGTGTGTGTGTGTGTGTGTGTGTGTGTGTGTGTGTGTGTGTGTGTGTGTGTGTGTGTGTGTGTGTGTGTTTGGCTGACAAAGGCCTAAACTGCATGCCGAATAGCATGTGCACAACCTACATATGCAACCACCCATCCCCTTAGAAAGTGGTTTCAACAGGTTTGACCAGGACTCAACCTGCCATTTTATAACTCACATTACACAACATCAGACATGACTTTTCATCACACAGATTCACCTGCAGTCCCATCATAACGGAATGACTAAAAGTAATACATTATCTGACTGTAATATAATAATGTCTCATTAACACAACCGTCATCATTCTTCTGTGATCTGAACGACACCAACTCCCAAATGGCACCCTAATCCTGATACAGGGCACTCATTTTGCTAGTGCACTACTTTTCAACGTGGCCCATTAATGGCTTTGGTCCAAGAGTAGTGCACTTATAACGTGTAAAGGATGCCGTTTGGAAGGTTCCACTGTGACATCATAATGTCTTAACGATTCTGATCATTCTCGCATGAACTAAACAAAACAGTTCTGTGAGTCCTAAATCACACCCTAATCCCTTTATAGTGCACTGCACAGTCCATAAGGCGCTGGTCAAAATAAGTGTGATTTAGAGAACAGGGTGTCATTTCGCACACAACAGTGAGTAATGAGGCAGTATAATTTCATTGGATTTTTCATTTAACAAAAAATGAATTTGTCTTCACTACAATGACTTGGGGATAATTCTACTATGAATTGATATCCGCACTACTGCAGGTATTCACACATACGCTCACGCAGTGGACACACACACACACACACACACACAGTTCATTGTTTTTATTTTTTATATGGTATTTTTTTCTCTCTCTCAATTTTAATGACTGTCAGATCTATCTATTTATTTATTTATCTATTTGTTTTAAATTTTACCTTTATTTATCCAGGTAGGCTAGTTGAGAACAAGTTCTCATTTTCAATTGTGACCTGGCCAAGATGAAGCAAAGCAGTTGGACAAAGACAACAACACAGTTACACATGGAGTAAACAATAAACACATAAACAACTGTACAGTAAATAACAGAAAAGAAACATTGAAAAATCAATGGCCTGCCTGTCTGTCTGTCTGTCTGTCTGTCTGTCTGTCTGTCTGTCTGTCTGTCTGTCTGTCTGTCTGTCTGTCTGCCTGTATGTCTGTCTGTCTGCCTGTCTGTCTGTCTGTCTGTCTGTCTGTCTGTCTGTCTGTCTGTCTGTCTGTCTGCCTGCCTGCCTGCCTGCCTGCCTGTCTGTCTGTCTGTCTGTCTGTCTGTCTGTCTGTCTGTCTGTCTGTCTGTCTGTCTGTCTGTCTGTCTGTCTGTCTGTCTGTCTGTCTGCCTGCCTGCCTGCCTGCCTGCCTGCCTGTCTGTCTGTCTGTCTGCCTGCCTGCCTGTCTGTCTGTCTGTCTGTCTGTCTGCCTGCCTGCCTGCCTGCCTGCCTGCCTGTCTGTCTGTCTGTCTGTCTGTCTGTCTGTCTGCCTGCCTGCCTGCCTGCCTGCCTGCCTGCCTCTCTGTCTGTCTGTCTGCCTGCCTGCCTCGCTCTCTGTCTGTCTGTCTGTCTGTCTGTCTGTCTGTCTGTCGGGAGTCTCATAGGGCGGCACACAATTAGCCCAGCGTCGTCCGGGATTGGCCAGTTCAGTCCTTCATTGTAAATAACAATTTGTTCTTAACTGACTTTCCTAGTTTAAATAAATAAAAGTATGCCTGTCTGTCCCTTAGTGAGAGACATCTCTCCCTATACATGATGTCTCCAAACTCTCTCTCAACACTCCAACACACATTATATCTCATAGTTTCCAGTCTCCAGACTCAATCTCTCTCTCTCTACACTCCAAAACACATTATATCTCAAGTCTCCAGACTCAATCGCTCTCTCTATGCTCAAACACACACACGCGCACGCGCACACACGCGCACGCACACACACACACACACACACACACACACACACACACACACACACACACACACACACACACACACACACACACACACACACACACACACACACACACACACACACACACACACACACACACAGACACACACACACACACACACGCACACACACACAGGCTATTACAGACAGATATTCACACACATGAACACACACACACACACGCAGACGCCAGGGATATATAGCAAGATCAATATAAACCGGAGCCTGATTTGAGTTCAGATGGAGTACTGTATTTCTTCCACTTCATCTCCCTCTCGACACAAACAATGTGTGGGCTTTCTCTACAGGCAACACCGTGCCCATCCTGAAGTACTGAAGAGGTCTCCCTGTCGGATAATGAACACCTGATAACTTCAACCTTTGACCTTTTTATAGCTGTTCTGAGCTAGATCCAACATGAGACTGTAAGATAGTTGAATATCAGATTGAAAGTAAATATACTGTAGAAAAATGGATGTGTACTGTAAAGAGAAGAGAGGGGGATGCGAGGAGGAGGAGGAGGGGAAGAGAGGAGGGGAGAGGAGAGGAGGAGGGGAGAGGAGAGGAGAGGAAGAGAGGAGGGGAAGAGAGGAGGAGAGGAGGAGGAGAGGAAGGGAAGAGAGGAGGAGGAGAGGAGGTATAGGAGTTGGAGAGAGGGAGGAGAGGAGGAGATCGAAGGAGAGGAGAGAAAGAGAGGAGGAGAGGAAGAGATAGGAGAGGAGGAGAAAGGAGGAGAGGAGGAGATAGGAGGAGCGGCAGAGAGGAATCAACATGGTTTGTAAGAAGATTTTCAGAAACTGGAATACGAGTCGCATCATTGATGTCACACACACAACGAGCCACCCTTGGGGATGCCCAGCCTTCTAATCCTCCAAACAGCCAGCCATACATTTCCATTCATATCGTCATATAAAAAGGCCGATTTACATAAAGCCTGTCTGTCAGACTGGTCCCAGCAGAGCAGAGCAGGGACCATCTCCTAAAGCCAGGCCTGCTATTCAAACACACACAGAGGTAGAAGTACATGCATGCAAAAACAACCAACACAAAAGACAATTTCACAGACTCCATGTCCACGGCCATTTTGAGAGGGGAGGCGACACGGACACACGCCTGGTGCTCAGATGAATGACGTATGTCGCACAGCTAAAGTCGAGTGGAGACGAATGGATTGGGTTCATTCAATTCTGTCAGTCGTCCTGATGAGTCCTTCGCAGCAAGCTAGTTTATAGAGAGTAACTTATCTGCCGAAGTGGGGACTTGGGAGCGTGTTCAGAATAATTCTGTTGTCAGTTGAGAATATTTTGTATTCTATTTCTTCAACAGTGGAGACGTTAACAACATTGTTGGTAGGGTGACAGTTATTGTTGTTAGGGTGACAGTTGATTGGTAGTAGATGGTGACAGTTAGTGTTTAGTACAGTAGATGGGTAGTAGATGGGTGAGTAGGGTGACAGTAGATGATGGGTAGTAGAGGGACAGTAGATGGGTAGTTGGGTGACAGTAGATGGGTAGTAGGGTGACAGTAGATGGGTAATAGGGGGAGTGATGGGTAGTAGATGACAGTAGATGGGTAGTTGGGTGACAGTAGATGGGTAGTAGGGTGACAGTAGATGGGTAGTAGGGGACAGTAGATGGGTAGTAGGGTGACAGTAGATGGGTAGTAGGGTGACAGTAGATGGGTAGTAGGGGGACAGTTAGTTTGTTATAGTACATTCCAAGACTTCAAGGAGGAGCATCACTTCAAGGTGCTGCCACAGGTGCTTTGTTGTTTTGAAGGTCGTTCAGAGGTTGTGGTTGGATGTAGAATGATGCAGTGCCAGATAAATGCTCATGAAGACACACTGAAAGTCATCAAGGAGCACTACATCATCGTGAAAAGCATCATCTCTTCTCCGAAGCTTCTTGGGCTGCATTCAGGTCATAAAAACTCCATAGAACGTTCAATTGAATGGCGCTGTACTGAACAACCAGTTGAAAAACGGGAAAGGATTTTATTTATTTAACATTTATTTAACTTGGCAAGTCAGTTAAGAACATATTCTTATTTACAATCTTCACCGGCCAAACCCTCCCCTAACCTGGACGATGCTGGACCAAACCCTCTAACCTGGACGATGCTGGG
Organism: Oncorhynchus masou masou; assembly: GCF_036934945.1. Classification (NCBI taxonomy): domain Eukaryota; kingdom Metazoa; phylum Chordata; class Actinopteri; order Salmoniformes; family Salmonidae; genus Oncorhynchus; species Oncorhynchus masou. Next base: position 30,406 of record NW_027009712.1, read on the forward strand.
CCAAACCCTCCATTAACCTGGCCGATGCTGGGCCAAACCCTCCCCTAACCTGGACGATGCTGGGCCAAACCCTCCCCTAACCTGGACGATGACCAAACCCTCCCCTAACCTGGACGATGCTGGGCCAAACCCTCCATTAACCTGGACGATGCTGGGCCAAACCCTCCCCTAACCTGGACGATGCTGGGCCAAACCCTCCCCTAACCTGGACGATGCTGGGCCAAACCCTCCCCTAACCCGGACGATGCTGGGCCAAACCCTCCCCTAACCTGGACGATGCTGGGCCAAACCCTCCCTAACCTGGACTGCTGAGCCAAACCCTCCCCTAACCTGGACGATGCTGGGCCAAACCCTCCCCCTGGAACCCGGACGATGCTGGGCCAAACCCTCCCCTAACCTGGACGATGCTGGGCCAAACCCTCCCCTAACCTGGACGATGCTGGGCCAATTGTTCTCCCCCCTATGAGAGTCCTGATCACGGCTTGTTGTGATACGGGATGGGATCGAACCCGGGTCTGTAGTGACACCTGTAGCACTGAGAAGGAGTGCCTTAGACCGCTGAGCCACTCAGGAGGCAATTGGGGATTGGATTGTGGGTTGGGGAACGCTGTCAGCATGGCCCTTTAAATACGTCACTCATTGCTTTAAGCCACACCCACTGAATGGAGCAAACATCTGTCTGAGAACATACAAGAACGTTCAGGTAAAACGTGCCGTTCAGTACAAACCGTTACCCAACGTAGCAAACGTTCAAGCTAACAGAACGCACCCCTGAGTAGCTACAGGTGCCAGGAGATTAGCTGCAGCTGAGGCTCTTTGCATATCTAATGCAATCAGACACCTGATTGGTTTGTTCTTGACCTTGGAACGCTCCAAGACGGAACACTCAGGCTGCGTTCTGGAACGTTCAAATGAACGGAAACTACCAGCTGAAAAACGTGGAAGGGTTGGGTTGTGGGTTGGGGAACGCTGTCAACATGGTCGCTGCTCTTTACATACGTTACTCATTGCTTCAAACCACACCTCGCCGTTCATCCAAGCAAACCGAACGCCACTTCAGACATCTATCACATAATAATCCCTCTCTGTCCCTCCCTGCTCTAGCCAGACAACACCATATCACTGCTAGAGATAATCACTGATATTAATAATGGTTTAGGACAGAGCAATAGGGAAACCAATCTAAATCACATTTTTTATTTCTCTCTTTACCTCTCTCTCTCTCTCTCTCTCTCTCTGTCTCTCTCATTGTCTCTCTCTGTCTCTCTCTCTCTCTGTCTTTGTCTCTCTCTCTCTCTCTCTCTCTCACTCTCCTTGTCTCTCTCTCTCACCTTGTCTCTCTGTCTCTCTCTCTCTCTCCTTGTCTCTCTCTCTCTCCCTCTCTCCTTGTCTCTCTCTCTCTCCTTGTCTCTCTCTCTCCTTGTCTCTCTCTCCTTCTCTCTCTCTCTCCTTGTCTCTCTCTCTCCCTAATCTCTCTCTCCTTGTCTCTCTCTCTCTCTCTCTCTCTCTCTCTCTCTCTCTCTCCTTGTCTCTCTCTCTCCCTCCCTCTCTCTCCTAGTCTCTCTCCCTTTCTCTTTCATTCTCTCTTTCTCATTGTCTCTCTCATCTTTTTATCTTTCTTACACGACTGTCCGTTTGTATCAACTCAAAATTCAACCACTTAATATTTGGTTTTCATTCAAACTCTCTATCCTCCACATAACAGTTTGTACACAAATAGCCAGTTAGAAGAATGATTGGCCTTCAGGAGGCAAGGCCAGAAGCAATCTGAGGTGGTTTACCATCGCTCTCTTTCCCTATTTATTTGTCCCTTTCTTAACCATCCTCTCTGTTTCTCTCATTGCCCCTACTTATCTCGCTGTCTCTCTCTCTCTCTGTCTCTCTGTCTCTCTCTATATATATATATATATCTATACAGAGAGTTAGACCAGACCCATCTACATAGAGAGTTAGACCAGACCCATCTACATAGAGAGTTAGACCAGACCCATCTACATAGAGAGTTAAACTAGATCAGAGCCATCCATACAGAGAGTTAGACTAGATCAGAGCCATCTATACAGAGAGTTAGACTAGATCAGAGCCATCCATACAGAGAGTTAGACTAGATCAGATCTATACAGAGCCATCTATACAGAGAGTTAGACTAGATCAGAGCCATCTATACAGAGAGTTAGACTAGATCAGAGCCATCTATACAGAGAGTTAGACTAGACCAGAGCCACCTATATAGAGAATTAGACCAGCCCCATCTATATATATGTATGTATATATATATAGATATATAGATATAGATATATAAATAGAGAGAGAGAGATAGAATGGTGTGTATCCATTGTGATCGATGGTGATAATGCTATAGTTTAACTAAAGGAAGAGAAGAGGGAGGGATAGCGTGAGGAAAGGAGAGAGGGAGAGAGAGAGGGAGGGAGGGAGGGAGGGAGGGAGAGAAGAGGGAGGGAAGGAGGGAGGAAAGGAAAGAGAGAGAGAGAGGGAGGGAGGGAGGGAGAGAGAGAAGAGGGAGGGAGGGATAGCGTGAGGGAGGGAGGGAGGGAGGGAGGGAGGGAGGGAGGGAGGGGGAGGGAGGGAGGGAGGGAGGGAGGGAGGGAGGGAGGGAGGGAGGGAGGGAGGGAGGGAGGGAGGGAGGGAGGGAGGGAGGGAGAGAAAGAGGGATGGAGGGAAAGGAGACAGAGAGAGAACAGGGGTTCCATTCAGAGTGAAGATAGAGTTTCGTTTCAAGTGAGGCCACCACACTCTTATATACTTGAGTAAAGACATAAATGTATGCATGAACACACACACACACACACACACACACACACACACACACACACACACACACACACACACACACACACACACACACACACACACACACACACACACACACACACACACACACACATACACACTTAATGGCTGTGTGGTCTCTTTTTCTTGTTCACACATGCACATATGAACACACGCACAGAAACACACATACAGACACAATCATACAGACACACAGGTACACACACACAGATACACATGCACATATGAAAATACATGCCCGGCTCGAACGCCCACACACACATCTCACTTCACTTTTATATGAAAGTAGAATAGCTTTCCCCTATTCCAGCAGATCTTATTACCCTCTCAATGCCACTCAGGCTTCAAACACCTATTTTATGTTCTTATTTTTCTCTCTTTCTCTCTTTTCTGCTTCAGCCTATCAGTAGTGAGCTGTATGTGACTGCAAATTCAACATGAAATGAGCTGGAATGAAAGTGGTTTCTGGTCGTGTAACTCTGTGAAGGCGGAGATTCAACTACTGAGACCAGAGTGAATATGTCTCTGTTTCTCTTTATCCAGGCAGTCACGCTGTTGGCTTGTCTGTGCATTGTCCCATTCACACACAGACAGGAGAAAGTGCTTTAGTAACAGGGATGTCTACGGAAAGGAGGGAACATAATAAGGACCTAAACAGAGGACTGAAGAGGACCAGAGCCATCTACATAGAGACATAGAGAGTTAGACCAGCCCAGAACCATCTACATAGAGAGTTAGACCAGACCAGAGCCATCTATATATAGAGTTAGACCAGACCAGAGCAATCTATATACAGAGTTAGACCAGACCAGAGCAATCTATATACAGAGTTAGACCAGACCAGAGCCATCTCCCTCTCCCTCTCTTTGTCTCCCTCTTTCTGTCTCCCTCTCTCTCTCTCTCTCTCTCTCTCTCTCTTTGTCTCCCTCTTTCTGTCTCCCTCTCTCTCTCTCTCTCTCTCTCTCTCCCTCTCCCTCTACATGTACATACATATCTCTGCAGTGGACTAAAACCCTCAACTACAGTCAATAATACACAAGCAAACAGAATCACATCTGTTCCTACTCTGTCTGAGGATGTACACGTCTGTTTCCTACTAATCACTGAACTACATCCTCCCCTCCCACACAAAGACATCCCACATGGTCAGAGACAGAGAGAGCCCCCAGGACGGGAGCCAACGTTCCCATACTCACTCCCACGTTCCCAGGATGTCTCCCAGGGAGAGTTAAGGATCACTCCGGCCTGGAGGGAGAATATCCAGTTTGGGAATTCTGTGTGAGATTCCCTCCCCCCCGCCATACACAAAGACAGGCAGACCATCATACAGACCAACAGGCAGGCACACAGGGTTGTATGAGATTGTGAATGATACATTGCAGTCTTATCGCTCTAGATCAGGGATCATCAACTTCTGTGGGATTCAGTCGTGGGACGATTTCTTCTAGAGCAGATGGTTAGAAGACCGGAACACAATTACAAATCATTTCCAGACTTCAAATTCACCGCAAATGTGAATACAAATATGAAAAGTAATCATTTACAAACTTGTTTACATTTGTATACGATCACGTGTCTCTACTATACGTGGGAGTACTTGGGAACACATTTACTAAATTAAAATCCCTTGGAGATCATTTCCTGGTGTTTTTACATTATTTTATGTCCAACAATAACAAATGATATATGTGTGTATATATATATATATATATATAAACCAGGAAGAGAAGAAGAGAGTGCTGGAAGGATCTATGAACAATAGAGAAAGAGACAATAGAGATTGGCTGGATTTACCATGTATGAGTTGGACTGTTTTGAACTTACCTGTTGGCGTTTGGACCTGGACCAACCGAGAACCCGATTTGTGTACCGAACCCTGCTATCCTTGACCTCGCCTACGGCCTGGGTGGACCAGGACGGAGAAACAAACACACAGGTACTGTCCTGTTCGAAAGAACTCTCATTCTTGGGTGATTTGGTGACAGTTTATCACTTAGTTTGTGACAAACGCTCCTAACCTTGAAGAGGTTTTGTCACAATATATATATATATATATATATATATATATATATATATATATATATATATATATATATATATATATATAATGTGATCATGCAATTCAGCCCTGACCTCACTGCAATGCATGATGTGGTTCCAGGATGTCAGGGCATTCCATGGGGATGGTTAAGAGACGAAGCTATCAGGAACATCTCATGTCCCAGCCCCTTCACATCTCATGTCCCCGCCCCTTCACATCTCATGTCCCAGCCCCTTCACATCTCATGTCCCCGCCCCTTCACATCTCATGTCCCAGCCCCTTCACATCTCATGTCCCAGCCCCTTCACATCTCATGTCCCAGCCCCTTCACATCTCATGTCCCAGCCCCTTCACATCTCATGTCCCAGCCCCTTCACATCTCATGTCCCAGCCCCTTCACATCTCATGTCCCAGCCCCTTCACATCTCATGTCCCAGCCCCTGCACATCTCACGTCCCAGCCCCTTCACATCTCATGTCCCAGCCCCTTCACATCTCACGTCCCAGCCCCTTCACATCTCATGTTCCAGCCCCTTCACATCTCATGTCCCAGCCCCTTCACATCTCATGTCCCAGCCCCTTCACATCTCATGTCCCAGCCCCTTCACATCTCATGTCCCTGCCCCTTCACATCTCATGTCCCAGCCCCTTCACATCTCATGTCCCAGCCCCTTCACATCTCATGTCCCAGCCCCTTCACATCTCATGTCCCAGCCCCTTCACATCTCATGTCCCATCCCCTTCACATCTCATGTCCCAGCCCCTTCACATCTCATGTCCCAGCCCCTTCACATCTCATGTCCCAGCCACTTCACATCTCATGTCCCAGCCCCTTCACATCTCATGTCCCAGCCCCTTCACATCTCATGTCCCAGCCCCTTCACATCTCATGTTCCAGCCCCTTCACATCTCATGTCCAACGCCCCTTCACATCTCATGTCCCAGCCCCTTCACATCTCATGTCCCAGCCCCTTCACATCTCATGTCCCAGCCCCTTCACTATGGGCAGGCAATGCATTTTGTCATTTCAGATTATACTTTTATTCTTTGGCGTCTTGTAGGTCCCTGGTATAGTGCAACGTCTTGTAGGTCCCTGGTATAGTGCACCGTCTTGTAGGTCCCTGGTATAGTGCAACGTCTTGTAGGTCCCTGGTATAGTGCACCGTCTTGTAGGTCCCTGGTATAGTGCACCGTCTTGTAGGTCCCTGGTATAGTGCACCGTCTTGTAGGTCCCTGGTATAGTGCACCGTCTTGTAGGTCCCTGGTATAGTGCACCGTCTTGTAGGTCCCTGGTATAGTGCACCGTCTTGTAGGTCCCTGGTATAGTGCACCGTCTTGTAGGTCCCTGGTATAGTGCACCGTCTTGTAGGTCCCTGGTATAGTGCACCGTCTCTGTTTGCGATGAACAGTTACTTCTAATCAAATTACAAGTGTACAACACAGAGAGAATTTGGCCAAATAGACATTTAAAATGTTCTAACCAAAAAGATGAACAATGAAGGCCTGTTTGAGAGTCCCATTCCACAGAGCTTCAGTGATCCAATAACAAACTGTAATTGGGCCAGGTCTACCACATGAGGTTCAGCATTCCCTGTGGCTGATCCATGGTCTCAGTGTCCTCATGGAATGGACAAGCATCCCTCATGAGATAATTAAAACGCTTTTTACACATAACACACACTATGCCTTTCAAGACAGACCTGCCAGTCACTAGAAGAAGAGAAGGTCGTTCCCAAAGTGAATGCATGGAATGGACAACCCTTCTTCAATCACCCTTCATTAGGGTAGTAGGGACAACCCTTCTTCAATCACCCTTCATTAGTGTAGGAGGGACAACCCTTCTTCAATCACCCTTCATTAGGGTAAAAGGGACAACCCCTCTTCAATCACCCTTCATTAGGGTAGGAGGGACAACCCTTCTTCAATCACCCTTCTTTAGGGTAGGAGAGACAACCCTTCTTCAATCATCCTTCATTAGGGTAGGAGGGACAACCCTTCTTCAATCACCCTTCTTTAGGGTAGGAGGGACAACTCTTCTTCAATCACCCTTCACCCTTCATTAGGGTAGGAGGGACAACCCTTCTTCAATCACCCTTCTTTAGGGTAGGAGAGACAACCCTTCTTCAATCACCCTTCTTTAGGGTAGGAGGGAAATCTTAGTGAGAATAGAACACATTATATTATATCACATTATATCTTTCAGACAGCTTGACGGACAGGTTAATATCTCAACTGAAGAACCTCATTAAATATCTTGTCTGAGGAACCTGGTTTAAATATCTTGTCTGAGGAACCTGGTTTAAATATCTTGTCTGAGGAACCTGGTTTAAATATCTTGACTGAAGAACCTGGTTTAAATATCTTGTCTGAGGAACCTGGTTTAAATATCTTGTCTGAGGAACCTGGTTTAAATATCTTGTCTGAGGAACCTGGTTTAAATATCTTGACTGAAGAACCTGGTTTAAATATCTTGTCTGAGGAACCTGGTTTAAATATCTTGACTGAAGAACCTGGTTTAAATATCTTGACTGAAGAACCTGGTTTAAATATCTTGACTGAAGAACCTGGTTTAAATATCTTGTCTGAGGAACCTGGTTTAAATATCTTGACTGAAGAACCTGGTTTAAATATCTTGTCTGAGGAACCTGGTTTAAATATCTTGACTGAAGAACCTGGTTTAAATATCTTGACTGAAGAACCTGGTTTAAATATCTTGACTGAAGAACCTGGTTTAAATATCTTGACTGAAGAACCTGGTTTAAATATCTTGACTGAAGAACCTGGTTTAAATATCTTGTCTGAGGAACCTGGTTTAAATATCTTGTCTGAGGAACCTGGTTTAAATATCTTGACTGAAGAACCTGGTTTAAATATCTTGTCTGAAGAACCTTGTTGAAATGTCTTGACATAAGAACCTGGTTTAAATATTTTGACTCGAAGAACCTGTTTTAAAAAGATGCATGTAGCTTGACTGAGGAACCTGGTTTAAATGGCTTGATTGGTTTATCAGCTGATATAAGCTGTTTTTGTGTAATGGGAGGTAGTTCAGTATAGACTAAATTGAGTTAATGATTTGAAACACAGGCCACGCTTTCAAGACAAATATACAGGACAGAAGGAGAACTGAAGGATATTACAAAACCGTATGAAAAGGTGCATGACCTTGGTCAGACCCGGGGACTCGTGTTAGTCAACACCATAACCACAGCCCACGTTGTCAGCTCAGTGGGGAAACACAGGTAGAAGGTGAAGAGATGACCTGGAATCACGTTGACTCTCATGTGGGAACCACTAAAGGTCATTTGAAGGTGACATGGAACAGGGTTTTAGATCTGGTAGCCCATATGGGATGAGAGTTAGAGTTGATTTGTATTCAGGAGGGTGGGAGTTATCCGTGTGTGTGTGTGTGTGTGTGTGTGTGTGTGTGTGTGTGTGTGTGTGTGTGTGTGTGTGTGTGTGTGTGTGTGTGTGTGTGTGTGTGTGTGTGTAGGAGTCCCATTATGTGGGTCAGTGAGGTGTTCCGGGGGCTTGCCAAGGTCTGGAGGGGAAACAGGTGGTGTAGTCACACACACACACACACACACACACACACACACACAAGCACACACTAACACACACTAACACACACTAACACACAAAGGTGTTGTAGTCTGCCATCTGCATAGCCTCTAAATCAGGACAGTGTCAGGGTGGCACATAAGGTTCAGATAAAAGCCAGCTGGTCCTGGAGACCTGGAGACATGGAGACATGATCATATTGTTAACCTATAACATCCTGACATGGAGACCAGGAGACATGGACACCTGGAGACCTGGACACCTGGAGACCTGAGATCTGGACACCTGGAGACCTGGAGACCTGGAGACCTGGAGACCTGGAGACATGGAGACATGATCATATTGTTAAACTATAACATCCTGACATGGAGACCAGGAGACATGGACACCTGGAGAGCTGGAGACATGGACACCTGGAGACCAGGAGACATGGAAGACCTGGAGATCTGGAGACATGGAGACCTGGAGATCTGGAGACCTGGAGACACGGAGACACGGAGACACGGAGATCTGGAGACATGGAGACATGGAGACATGGAGACCTGGAGACATGGAGACCTGGAGACATGGAGACATGGAGACACGGAGACCTGGAGACCTGGAGACATGGAGACATGGAGACACGGAGACACGGAGACATGGAGACCTAGAGACTTGGAGACCTGGAGACATGGAGACATGGAGACACGGAGACCTGGAGACACGGAGACACGGAGACACGGAGACATGGAGACCTGGAGACCTGGAGACATGGAGACATGGAGACCTGGAGACCTGGAGACATGGAGACCTGGAGACCTGGAGACATGGAGACATGGAGACCTGGAGACCTGGAGACCTGGAGACCTGGAGACATGGAGACCTGGAGACATGGAGACCTAGACACCTGGAGACCTGGTCATATTGTTAACCCATAACATGCTGACTGCTATTCTCTCTTTCCCTCTCTCTTCAATCCTCTCCATACCCCTACTCTGTCTCTACCTCTCTCTTTTCCAGTGATTGTTAAGTGAATGTATTAATGCTGATTTAAATAATATTAATGTATGCTTTCTCATTTGGAATGTCCTATTATAATATACAGGGGTCTCTCTCTGGTCCTGGGGAGATGACGTCGCTATGGTTTCAGAGCAGAGTTCTCTCTGGTCCTGGGGAGATGACGTCACTATGGATTCAGAGCAGGGTCCTCTCTGGTCCTGGGGAGATGACGTCACTATGGTTTCAGAGCAGGGTTCTCTCTGGTCCTGGGGAGATGACGTCACTATGGTTTCAGAGCAGAGTTCTCTCTGGTCCTGGGGAGATGACATCACTATGGTTTCAGAGCAGGGTTCTCTCTGGTCCTGGGGAGATGACGTCACTATGGTTTCAGAGCAGAGTTCTCTCTGGTCCTGGGAGATGACGTCACTATGGTTTCAGAGCAGGGTTCTCTCTGGTCCTGTAGAGATGACGTCACTATGGTTTCAGAGCAGGGTTCTCTCTGGTCCTGGGAGATGACGTCACTATGGTTTCAGAGCAGAGTTCTCTCTGGTCCTGGGGAGATGACGTCACTATGGATTCAGAGCAGGGTTCTCTCTCTGGTCCTGGGGAGATGACGTCACTATGGATTCAGAGCAGGGTCCTCTCTGGTCCTGGGGAGATGACGTCACTATGGTTTCAGAGCAGGGTTCTCTCTCTGGTCCTTGGGAGATGACGTCGCTATGGATTCAGAGCAGGGTTCTCTCTGGTCCTTGGGAGATGACGTCACTATGGTTTCAGAGCAGGGTTCTCTCTCTGGTCCTGGGGAGATGACGTCACTATGGTTTCAGAGCAGGGTTCTCTGGTCCTGGGGAGATGACGTCACTATGGTTTCAGGCAGGGTTCTCTCTCTGGTCCTGGGGAGATGACGTCACTATGGTTTCAGAGCAGGGTTCTATCTGGTCCTGTAGAGATGACGTCACTATGGTTTCAGAGCAGGGTTCTCTCAGGTCCTGTAGGGATGACGTCACTATGGTTTCAGAGCAGGGTTCTATCTGGTCCTGTAGGGATGACGTCACTATGGTTTCAGAGCAGGGTTCTATCTGGTCCTGTAGAGATGACGTCACTATGGTTTCAGAGCAGGGTTCTCTCAGGTCCTGTAGGGATGACATCACTATGGTTTCAGAGCAGGGTTCTCTCTGGTCCTGGGGAGATTCTCTCTGACATCACTATGGTTTCAGAGCAGAGTTCTCTCTCTGGTCCTGGGGAGATGACGTCACTATGGTTT
>NW_027009713.1:0-40000 GCF_036934945.1 Oncorhynchus masou masou
CATTTCACTATAAGGTCTACTACACCTGTTGTATTCAGCATGTCACTGTAAGGTCTACTACACCTGTTGTATTCAGCATTTCACTGTAAGGTCTACTACAGCTGTTGTATTCAGCATTTCACTGTAAGGTCTACTACACCTGTTGTATTCAGCATTTCACTGTGAGGTCTACTACACCTGTTGTATTCAGCATTTCACTGTGAGGTCTACTACACCTGTTGTATTCAGCATTTCACTGTGAGGTCTACTACACCTGCTGTATTCAGCATTTCACTGTGAGGTCTACTACAGCTGTTGTATTCAGCATTTCACTGTAAGGTCTACTACACCTGTTGTATTCGGCATTTCACTGTAAGGTCTACTACAGCTGTTGTATTCAGCATTTCACTGTAAGGTCTACTACACCTGTTGTATTCAGCATTTCCCTGTAAGGTCTACTACACCTGTTGTATTCAGCATTTCACTGTAAGGTCTACTACACCTGTTGTATTCAGCATTTCCCTGTAAGGTCTACTACACCTGTTGTATTCAGCATTTCACTGTAAGGTCTACTACACCTGTTGTATTCAGCATTTCACTGTAAGGTCTACTACACCTGTTGTATTCAGCATTTCACTGTGAGGTCTACTACACCTGTTGTATTCGGCATTTCACTGTAAGGTCTACTACACCTGTTGTATTCAGCATTTCCCTGTAAGGTCTACTACACCTGTTGTATTCAGCATTTCACTGTAAGGTCTACTACACCTGTTGTATTCAGCATTTCACTGTAAGGTCTACTACACCTGTTGTATTCAGCATTTCACTGTAAGGTCTACTACACCTGTTGTATTCAGCATGTCACTGTAAGGTCTACTACACCTGTTGTATTCAGCATTTCACTGTGAGGTCTACTACAGCTGTTGTATTCAGCATTTCACTGTAAGGTCTACTACACCTGTTGTATTCAGCATTTCACTGTGAGGTCTACTACACCTGTTGTATTCAGCATTTCACTGTGAGGTCTACTACACCTGTTGTATTCATCATTTCACTGTAAGGTCTACTACACCTGTTGTATTCAGCATCTCACTGTAAGGTCTACTACACCTGTTGTATTCAGCATTTCACTGTGAGGTCTACTACACCTGTTGTATTCAGCATGTCACTGTGAGGTCTACTACACCTGTTGTATTCAGCATTTCACTGTGAGGTCTACTAAAGCTGTTGTATTCAGCATTTCACTATAAGGTCTACTACACCTGTTGTATTCAGCATTTCACTGTAAGGTCTACTACACCTGTTGTATTCAGCATTTCACTGTGAGGTCTACTACACCTGTTGTATTCAGCATTTCACTGTAAGGTCTACTACACCTGTTGTATTCAGCATCTCACTGTAAGGTCTACTACACCTGTTGTATTCAGCATTTCACTGTGAGGTCTACTACACCTGTTGTATTCAGCATTTCACTGTAAGGTCTACTACACCTGTTGTATTCAGCATTTCACTGTAAGGTCTACTACACCTGTTGTATTCAGCATTTCACTGTGAGGTCTACTACACCTGTTGTATTCAGCATTTCACTGTAAGGTCTACTACACCTGTTGTATTCAGCATTTCACTGTGAGGTCTACTACACCTGTTGTATTCAGCATTTCACTGTGAGGTCTACTACACCTGTTGTATTCAGCATTTCACTATAAGGTCTACTACACCTGTTGTATTCAGCATGTCACTGTAAGGTCTACTACACCTGTTGTATTCAGCATTTCACTGTAAGGTCTACTACAGCTGTTGTATTCAGCATTTCACTGTAAGGTCTACTACACCTGTTGTATTCAGCATTTCACTGTGAGGTCTACTACACCTGTTGTATTCAGCATTTCACTGTGAGGTCTACTACACCTGTTGTATTCAGCATTTCACTGTGAGGTCTACTACACCTGCTGTATTCAGCATTTCACTGTGAGGTCTACTACAGCTGTTGTATTCAGCATTTCACTGTAAGGTCTACTACACCTGTTGTATTCGGCATTTCACTGTAAGGTCTACTACAGCTGTTGTATTCAGCATTTCACTGTAAGGTCTACTACACCTGTTGTATTCAGCATTTCCCTGTAAGGTCTACTACACCTGTTGTATTCAGCATTTCACTGTAAGGTCTACTACACCTGTTGTATTCAGCATTTCCCTGTAAGGTCTACTACACCTGTTGTATTCAGCATTTCACTGTAAGGTCTACTACACCTGTTGTATTCAGCATTTCACTGTAAGGTCTACTACACCTGTTGTATTCAGCATTTCACTGTGAGGTCTACTACACCTGTTGTATTCGGCATTTCACTGTAAGGTCTACTACACCTGTTGTATTCAGCATTTCCCTGTAAGGTCTACTACACCTGTTGTATTCAGCATTTCACTGTAAGGTCTACTACACCTGTTGTATTCAGCATTTCACTGTAAGGTCTACTACACCTGTTGTATTCAGCATTTCACTGTAAGGTCTACTACACCTGTTGTATTCAGCATGTCACTGTAAGGTCTACTACACCTGTTGTATTCAGCATTTCACTGTGAGGTCTACTACAGCTGTTGTATTCAGCATTTCACTGTAAGGTCTACTACACCTGTTGTATTCAGCATTTCACTGTGAGGTCTACTACACCTGTTGTATTCAGCATTTCACTGTGAGGTCTACTACACCTGTTGTATTCATCATTTCACTGTAAGGTCTACTACACCTGTTGTATTCAGCATCTCACTGTAAGGTCTACTACACCTGTTGTATTCAGCATTTCACTGTGAGGTCTACTACACCTGTTGTATTCAGCATGTCACTGTGAGGTCTACTACACCTGTTGTATTCAGCATTTCACTGTGAGGTCTACTACACCTGTTGTATTCAGCATTTCACTGTGAGGTCTACTACACCTGTTGTATTCAGCATTTCACTGTGAGGTCTACTACACCTGTTGTATTCAGCATATCACTGTAAGGTCTACTACACCTGTTGTATTCATCATCTCACTGTAAGGTCTACTACACCTGTTGTATTCAGCATTTCACTATAAGGTCTACTACACCTGTTGTATTCAGCATTTCACTGTAAGGTCTACTACACCTGTTGTATTCAGCATTTCACTGTAAGGTCTACTACACCTGTTGTATTCAGCATTTCACTGTAAGGTCTACTACACCTGTTGTATTCAGCATTTCACTATAAGGTCTACTACACCTGTTGTATTCAGCATTTCACTGTAAGGTCTACTACACCTGTTGTATTCATCATCTCACTGTAAGGTCTACTACACCTGTTGTATTCAGCATTTCACTGTAAGGTCTACTACACCTGTTGTATTCATCATCTCACTGTAAGGTCTACTACACCTGTTGTATTCAGCATTTCACTGTAAGGTCTACTACACCTGTTGTATTCAGCATTTCACTGTAAGGTCTACTACACCTGTTGTATTCAGCATTTCACTGTGAGGTCTACAACACCTGTTGTATTCAGCATTTCACTGTAAGGTCTACTACACCTGTTGTATTCATCATCTCACTGTAAGGTCTACTACACCTGTTGTATTAATCATTTCACTGTAAGGTCTACTACACCTGTTGTATTCAGCATTTCACTATAAGGTCTACTACACCTGTTGTATTCAGCATTTCACTGTAAGGTCTACTACACCTGTTGTATTCATCATTTCACTGTAAGGTCTACTACACCTGTTGTATTCAGCATTTCACTATAAGGTCTACTACACCTGTTGTATTCAGCATTTCACTGTAAGGTCTACTACACCTGTTGTATTCAGCATTTCACTGTAAGGTCTACTACACCTGTTGTATTCAGCATTTCACTGTAAGGTCTACTACACCTGTTGTATTCAGCATTTCACTATAAGGTCTACTACACCTGTTGTATTCAGCATTTCACTGTAAGGTCTACTACACCTGTTGTATTCATCATTTCACTGTAAGGTCTACTACACCTGTTGTATTAATCATTTCACTGTGAGGTCTACTACACCTGTTGTATTCAGCATTTTACTGTGAGGTCTACTACACCTGTTGTATTCAGCATTTCACTGTAAGGTCTAGTACACCTGTTGTATTCATCATTTCACTGTAAGGTCTACTACACCTGTTGTATTAATCATTTCACTGTGAGGTCTACTACACCTGTTGTATTCATCATGTCACTGTGAGGTCTACTACACCTGTTGTATTCATCATGTGACTAATAACATTTGATTAGATCTGACTTGTGTAAACAAATAATTATTCCCAGATCAGACGTGGAGATAGCATGGACCCTGCCAGCCCCCACACGGGACCTTGATTTCTGTTGTTAACTGGTGTTCTCTATGGCATATCATTCACTATGTCACATTAGTCCCATTGATGCCATGTGATATTATTAAAACAAACCTCATCCCCCAAGTACTGTCGTATGTTAGGGACATCACTAAGCAATATTTCCTACTACAGAGACTACTCCTAAAGTCATGGACATCTGGCCATTGTGATCCTATATAGTGTAATCTTCTAACCCTGACAGCCTTTTCTAAAAATGTATGACATAAAAAAATGCCCTCATCAATCTACACACAATACCCCATAATGACATCACAATACCCCATAATGACATCACAAAACCCCATAGTGACATCACAATACCCCATAATGACATCACAAAACCCCATAGTGACATCACAATACCCCATAATGACATCACAAAACCCCATAGTGACATCACAATACCCCATAATGACATCACAATACCCCATAATGACATCACAATACCCCATAGTGACATCACAATACCCAATAATAACATCACAATACCCCATAATGACATCACAATACCCCATAATGACATCACAATACCCCATAATGACATCACAATACCCCATAGTGACATCACAATACCCAATAATAACATCACAATACCCCATAATGACATCACAATACCCCATAATGACATCACAATACCCCATAATGACATCACAATACCCCATAGTGACATCACAATACCCAATAATAACATCACAATACCCCATAATGACATCACAATACCCCATAATGACATCACAATACCCCATAATGACATCACAATACCCCATAATGACATCACAATACCCCATAATGACATCACAATACCCCATAATGACATCACAATACCCCATAGTGACATCACAATACCCAATAATAACATCACAATACCCCATACTAACATCACAATACCCCATAATGACATCACAATACCCCATAGTGACATCACAATACCCAATAATAACATCACAATACCCCATACTAACATCACAATACCCCATAATGACATCACAATACCCCATAATGACATCACAATACCCCATAATGACATCACAATACCCCATAATGACATCACAATACCCCATAATGACATCACAATACCCCATAATGACATCACAATACCCCATAATGACATCACAATACAACCTTAATGACATCTCAATACCCCATAATGACAGATTTGGTGCATAATGACAGGTTTTTCTTTATTTTTACTATTTTCTACATTGTAGAAAAGTAGTGAAGACATCAAACGAAGAAATAACACATGGAATCATGCAGTAATCAAAAAAATGTGTTAAAAATATATTAAAAAAACAATCTCTGCAGCACTCCACCAATCAGGCCTTTTTTTATTTTTGAAACTTTTTAATTCCATTTTTTTAAATAATTTTTATTATCCCCTCCACATATACATTCTGCAACTTTGTAAACCTCCCATTGTCCTAATATTCCAACCGCTAAAACCTTCACCCAAATCTAGGTCTGATTTGATTTGACTGCTAGACCATCTCCCAATCAGGCCTTTATGGTCGAGTGGCCAGACGGATGCCACTCCTCAGTAAAAGGCACATGACAGCCCTCTTGGATTTTGCCAAAAGACCATGAGAAACAAGACTCTTTGGTCTGATGAAACCAAGATTGAACTCTTTGGCCTGAACGCCAAGCATCACGTCTGGAGGAAACCTGGCACCATCCCTACGGTGAAGCATGGTGTTTGCAGGATCATGCTGTGGGGATGTTTTTCAGCAGCAGGAACTGGGAGACTAGTCAGGATCGAGGGTCAGTTGAAGTCCTAGCAGTATCCACCACCCTGGTCTGGAGGGTCAGTTGAAGACCTAGCAGTATCTACCACCCTGGTCTGGAGGATCAGTTGAAGTCCTAGCAGTATCTACCACCCTGGTCTGGAGGATCAGTTGAAGTCCTAGCAGTAACCACCACCCTGGTCTAGAGGGTCAGTTGAAGTCCTAGCAGTATCTACCACCCTGGTCTGGAGGATCAGTTGAAGTCCTAGCAGTATCTACCACCCTGGTCTGGAGGATCAGTTGAAGTCCTAGCAGTAACCACCACCCTGGTCTAGAGGGTCAGTTGAAGTCCTAGCAGTATCTACCACCCTGGTCTGGAGGATCAGTTGAAGTCCTAGCAGTAACCACCACCCTGGTCTAGAGGGTCAGTTGAAGTCCTAGCCGTATCCACCACCCTGGTCTGGAGGGTCAGTTGAAGACCTAGCAGTATCCACCACCCTGGTCTGGAGGGTCAGTTGAAGACCTAGCAGTATCCACCACCCTGGTCTGGAGGGTCAGTTGAAGTCCTAGCAGTATCTACCACCCTGGTCTGGAGGGTCAGTTGAAGTCCTAGCAGTATCTACCACTCTGGTCTGGAGGGTCAGTTGAAGACCTAGCAGTATCTACCACCCGGGTCTGGAGGGTCAGTTGAAGTCCTAGCAGTATCCACCACCCTGGTCTGGAGGGTCAGTTGAAGTCCTAGCAGTACCTACCACCCGGGTCTGGAGGGTCAGTTGAAGTCCTAGCAGTATCCACCACCCTGGTCTGGAGGGTCAGTTGAAGTCCTAGCAGTATCCACCACCCGGGTCTGGAGGGTCAGTTGAAGTCCTAGCCGTATCCACCACCCGGTTCTGGAGGGTCAGTTGAAGTCCTAGCACTATCTACCACCCTGGTCTGAAGGGTCAGTTGAAGTCCTAGCAGTATCCACCACCCTGGTCTGGAGGATCAGTTGAAGTCCTAGCACTATCTACCACCCTGGTCTGAAGGGTCAGTTGAAGTCCTAGCAGTATCCACCACCCTGGTCTGTTCTATGCTGCTCAGTTTACAGTCATGATGAATATCTATGTGATACACTGAGTGCACAAAACATTAAGAACACCTGATCTTTCCATGACATAGACTGACCAGGTCAATCCAGGTATGATCCCTCATTGATGTCACCTGTTAAATCCACTTCAATCAGTGTAGATGAAGGGGAGGAGACCGGTGGTTAAAGAAGGAATTTTAAGCCTTGAGACATTTGAGACATGGATTGTGTATGTGTGCCATTCAGAGGGTGAATGGGCAAGACAAAGGATTTCAGTGCCTTTGAATGGGGTTTGGTAGCAGGTGCCAGGCGCTGGTTGGTGTCAAGAACTGCAACTCTGCTGGGTTTTTCAAGCTCAACAGTCCCCTGATTGTGTCAGGAATGGTCCACCACCCAAAGGTCATCCTTTGGACACAACTGTGGGATGCATTGGAGTCAATATGGGCCAGCATCCCTGTGGAACGCCTTCAACACCTCGTAGAAGCCGTGCCCCGACAAAATTGAGGCTGTTCTGAGGGCAAAAGGGAGTGCAACTCAATATTGGTGTCCTTAAATGTTTTGTACACGCAGTGCACAATCAATCAAATGTATTTATAAATCCCTTTTAACATCAGCAGATTTAAACAAAATATAGCTGTTTTACAAGCTACTGATGTTGTAGGTTTATGGGTATCTATCCACCCATTATAACCTAAATACTCAATGGCCCAAATTGCATCCTATTCTCTTCACAGTGCATTACTTTTGACTTGAGCCCTAAAACGTAGTGTACACTTCTTCTTCTTTAAACTTTATTTAAGTAGGCAAGTCAGATAAGAACAAATTCCTATTTAGAATGACGTCCTGTTGGAGAACAGTGGGTTAACTGTTTACAATGACGGCCTATTGGAGAACAGTGGGTTAACTGTTTACAATGACGGCCTATTGGAGAACAGTGGGTTAACTGTTTACAATGACGGCCTATTGGAGAACAGTGGGTTAACTGGTTACAATGACGGCCTATTGGAGAACAGTGGGTTAACTGGTCTAGGAACAGTGGGTTAACTGGTCTAGGAACAGTGGGTTAACTGCTTTAGTCAGGGGCAGAACAACAGATTGTTTTTACCTTGTCAGATCGGGGATTCAATCTAGCAACGTTTCAGTTACTGGCACAACGCTCTGACCACTCGGCTACCTGATCCCTCTACACTCTAATCACTAGTCTGCCTGCCTCCTCTACACTCTAACCACTAGTCTACCCTGCCTCCTCTACACTCTAACCACTAGTCTACCTGCCTCCTCTATACTCTAACCACTAGTCTACCCTGCCTCCTCTACACTCTAACCACTCGGCTACCTGCTCCCTCTACGCTCTAACCACTAGGCTACCCTACCGCCTCTACACTCTAACCACTAGTCTACCTGCCTCCTCTACACTCTAACCACTAGTCTACCTGCCTCCTCTACACTCTAACCACTAGGCTACCTGATCCCTCTACACTCTAACCACTAGGCTACCCTACCGCCTCTACACTCTAACCACTAGTCTACCTGCCTCCTCTACACTCTAACCACTAGTCTACCTGCCTCCTCTACACACTAACCACTAGGCTACCCTGCCTCCTCTACATTCTAACCACTAGTCTACCTGCTTCCTCTACACTCTAACCACTAGGCTACCCTGCCGCCTCTTCACTCTAACCACAAGGCTACCTGCCTCCTCTACACTCTAACCACTAGGCTACCTGCCTCCTCTACACTCTAACCACTAGGCTACCTGCCGCTTCTACACTCTAACCACTAGGCTACCCTACCGCCTCTACACTCTAACCACAAGGCTACCTGCCGCCTCTACACTCTAACCACTAGGCTACCTGACTCCTCTACACTCTAACCACTAGGCTACCTGCCTCCTCTACACTCTAACCACTAGGCTACCTGACTCCTCTACACTCTAACCACTAGGCTACCTGCCTCCTCTACACTCTAACCACTAGGCTACCTGCCTCCTCTACACTCTAACCACTTGACTACCTGCCTGCTCTACACTCTAACCACTAGACTACCTGCTTGACTGCTGCCCCAAATGGAACCATATTCTCTATTTAGTGCACTACTTTTGACCAGCGCTCATAGAGCTCTGTTAAAAATAGGGAACTATGTAGGGGATAGTGTGCTTTTTGGGATACATTATGTTTCTGCAGATTCCCATTGTTCTGTTTGAATTATATTGATGTATGGTTTTCCTTCCCATCTAATCAATGTCTCAGTATGTAATGATATCTATGATACCAGGTGGGTTTCTTTCCCATCTAATCAATGTCTAATGAGCTTGATGTTGTTGTAGGATGTTAGTATCCTTAATTGAGAGCGTTGGGCCAGTTTCTCTCTGTGCCTTTTATTTAGGCTTTTAGACAATACTGTTAAGATCAGTCAATCAACCAATCAATCAATCAATCAATCAATCAATCAACCGATCAATTGATTAATCAGTCAATCAACCACCCACCCACCCACCAACCAACCAATCAACCAATCAATCAGTCAATCAATCTATTCACCCCCATCTCTACTGTCCTCTCTCCTCCAGGTACATACCAGGGCCAGTGGATGGGCGGGATGCGGCACGGTTATGGCGTGCGCCAGAGTGTTCCCTACGGCATGGCAACAGTGATCCGCTCTCCACTCCGCACCTCTCTAGCGTCCCTACGCTCCGAGCAGAGCAATGGCACCGTGCTCCAGGACCTCTCGGGTGACACGCCCACCGGCGGCCGGGGCGGGTTCGTCCTCAACTTCCACTCGGACGGCGAAGTGGTCACCGGGAAGAAGAAGGGTCTGTTCCGCCGCGGCTCGCTGTTCGGGAGCCTCCGTCGGCTACACAAGTCCGAATCGAAGTCGTCCATCTCCAGCAAGAGGAGTTCGGCACGCAGCGACGCCGCTATGAGCCACATCAGCTCCTCCGACGCGGACGCCAACTCCACCGTCTCCCTGGGCGACGGAGAGCTGCCGGAAGAGGACTTGGTATTGGAGGATCACGTTGACGCCACCACCATCGAGACGTACATGGGAGAGTGGAAGAACGACAAGCGCAACGGGTTCGGCGTCAGCGAACGTTCCAACGGGATGAAGTACGAGGGGGAGTGGCTGAACAACAAGCGCCACGGCTACGGGTGCACCACCTTTCCCGAGGGGAACAAGGAAGAAGGGAAGTACAAGAATAACTTGCTGGTTCGTGGAATAAGGAAGCAGCTGATCCCGCTAAAGAACCCCAAAACCAAAGAGAAGGTGGACCGGGCCGTGGAGGGGGCGCGGAGGGCAGGGGCCACCTCCAGGACGAAAGTGGAAATAGCAGCTTCCAGGTAGGTTGGTGAAGTATGTGTGTGTGTGTGTGTGTGTGTGTGTGTGTGTGTGTGTGTGTGTGTGTGTGTGTGTGTGTGTGTGTGTGTGTGTGTGTGTGTGTGTGTGTGTGTGTGTGTGTGTGTGTGTGTGTGTGTGTGTGTACGAGAGAGGCTGAGTGAGAGACGGAATATGTGTATGAGAGAATGTGTGTCACACTTGTAAATACACAAACTACTATGCAGCATTCAAACTCCACAAGATCAAAGGCCCTTCCTACATTCACGGTGTGCCCGGTGTGCCTGGTGTGCCTGGTATGGCTGTACAACCAGCTCGTGGAGTATTACTGGATAACTCCTGGCTATTTCTGTGGAGCATCACGCTACGGATCTCCAGTTGAATAGTTCAGCTCGGTGAAAGTGATGTGTGTGATGTGTAACAAGAGACTTATGACAGTGGGCCCTAACATTGATTCATCATCATCGCTGCTTTTCAAATCAAATCAAATTAAATTGCATTAGTCACATGGGCCCGAATACAACAGGTGTAGGTAGACCTTACAGTGAAATGTGGAGACTATATACAGGGGGTACCGGTACTGAGTCAATGTGGAGGCTATATACAGGGTGTTACGGTACAGAGTCAATGTGGAGGCTATATCCAGGGTGTTACAGTACAGAGTCAATGTGGAGGCTATATACAGGGGGTACCGGTACAGAGTCAATGTGGAGGCTATATACAGGGTGTTACAGTACAGAGTCAATGTGGAGGCTATATACAGGGTGTTACAGTACAGAGTCAATGTGGAGGCTATATACAGGGTGTTACAGTACAGAGTCAATGTGGAGACTATATACAGGGTATTACGGTACAGAGTCAATGTGGAGGCTATATACAGGGTGTTACAGTACAGAGTCAATGTGAAGACTATATACAGGGGGTACCAGTACAGAGTCAATGTGGAGGCTATATACAGGGGGTACCAGTACAGAGTCAATGTGCGGGGGCATTGGTTAGTTGAGGTAGTATGTACATGTAGGTAGAGTTATTAAGTGACTATGTATAGATGATAACAGAGAGTGGCAGTGGTGTGGAGAGGGGGGAGGGGGGCAATCCAAATAGACAGTGTAGCCATTTGATTAGATGTTCAGGAGTCTTATAGCTTGGTGGTGGAATCTGTCTATCGATCCGGAACCTCTCGCCGTGCGGTAGCAGAGAGAACAGTCTATGACTAGGGTGGCTGGAGGTTGTTGTCCTGGCACCACAAGGCCAGGTCTCTGACCTCCTCCCTATAGGCTGTCTCGTTGTTGTCGGTGATCAGGCCTACCACTGTTGTGTCGTCGGCAAACTTAATGACAGTGTTGGAGTCATGCCTGGCCACGCAGTTGTCATGAGTGAACAGAGAGTACAGGATAGGGCTGAGCACCCTGAGGGGTGTTGAGGATCAGCGTGGCGGATGTGTTGTTGCCTACCCTTACCACCTGGGGGCGGCCCGTCAGGAAGTCCAGGATCCAGTTCCAGAGGGAGGTGTTCAGTCCCAGGGTCCTTAGCTTAGTGATGAGCTTCGTGGGTACTATGGTGTTGAACGCTGAGCCGTAGTCAACAAGTAGCATTCTCACATAGGTGTTCCTTTTGTCCAGGTGGGAAAGGGCAGTGTGGAGTGTAATAGAGATTGCATCATCTGTGGATCTGTTGGGGAGGTATGCAAATTGGAATGGGTCTAGAGTTTCTGGGATGATGGTGTTGATGTGAGCCATTACCAGCCTTTCAAAGCACTTCATGGCTACAGACGTGAGTGCTACGGGTCTGTAGTCATTTAGGCAGGTTGCCTTGGTGTTCTTGGGCACAGGGACTATGGTGGTCTGCTTTAAACATGTTGGTATTACAGACTCAATCAGGGACATGTTGAAAATGTCAGTGAAGACACTTGCCAGTTTGTGTGAGATCACAGAGAGCAGTTTACTGCTGCTTGTCCTGGGCATTTATGATCAGCCTTCAGTGTGTGTGTGTGTGTGTGTGAGTGTGTGAGTGTGTGTGAGTGTTTGTGTGTGGTTGTGTGTGTGTGTGAGTGTGTGCTTGTGTGTGTGTGTGAGTGTTTGTTCGTGTGTGTGTGAGAGTGTGTGCTTGTGTGTGTGTGTGAGTGTTTGTTCGTGTGTGTGTGTGTGTGAGTGTTTGTGTGTGGTTGTGTGTGGTTGTGTGTGTGTGTGTGTGTGCATGTGCGTGTGTGTGTGTGTCTGTGTGTGTGTGTGTGTGTGTGTGATCTCTGCTCTCTGTCCATATCTCAGATGCTCCCAGAGCCTGTACAGTGTGTAATAAAGACATACCGTGATGATAGACACACACTGCCAAGCATTCAGCACTGTTCTGATCAGAACAGGCATCCAGAGGGGGGGTGGGGGGTGGGGGGGTCAGGTGAACTGCCCAAGTGGCACACACTATTCTGTATGTAGCCCCCTATATGCTCTGGTATATGGTAGTGCAATATATATGGAAATCACTACTGTATTCTGATTATTCTCTACTGTATTCTGATTATTCTCTACTGTATTCTGATTCCTCTCTACTGTATTCTGATTACTCTCTACTGTATTCTGATTACTCTCTACTGTATTCTGATTCCTCTCTACTATATTCAGATTACTCTCTACTGTATTCAGATTACTCTCTACTGTATTCTGATTACTCTCTACTGTATTCTGATTACTCTCTACTGTATTCAGATTACTCTCTACTGTATTCTGATTACTCTCTACTGTATTCTGATTACTCTCTACTGTATTCTGATTCCTCTCTACTATATTCAGATTACTCTCTACTGTATTCAGACTACTCTCTACTGCATTCTGGACACAGCTCATCCTATATAACTACTGCTGTCCATACTGTATTATATGTATATATCCTGACAGCTCCTTCTGATATGTATATCTTTGCTCTAGTGGGATCCCGGGTGGCACAGTCCCTGGTTCGAATCCAGGTTGCATCACATCCGTTCTCGATTGGGAGTTCCTTAGTGTGGCACACAATTGGCCCAGCGTCGTCCTGGTTACGGTTTTGGCCGGGGTAGGCCGTCATTATAAATAAGAATTTCGCCTTAACTGACTTGCCGAGTTAAAGAAAGGTCACATTTATTTTTGGAAGGATTTTTTATTACAAAACAACTCTCTAGAGAATTGCTAAACCCTGCTGCCATTTGTAGGAAACACTCTGTTGACTGCTGAGACAGAGTAAACAAGATACGAAGGAGTTCGTGAGAAAGAGTAAACAAGATACGAAGAAGGGGTGCTTGGGAAAGAGTAAACAAGATACGAAGATGGGGTGCGTGAGAAAGAGTAAACAAGATACGAAGAAGGGGTGCCTGGGAAAGAGTAAACAAGATACGAAGAAGGGGTGCTTGGGAAAGAGTAAACAAGATACGAAGAAGGGGTGCGTGAGAAAGAGTAAACAAGATACGAAGAAGGGGTGCTTGGGAAAGAGTAAACAAGATACGAAGAAGGGGTGCTTGGGAAAGAGTAAACAAGATACGAAGAAGGGGTGCGTGAGAAAGAGTAAACAAGATACGAAGAAGGGGTGCGTGAGAAAGAGTAAACAAGATACGAAGAAGGGGTGCGTGAGAAAGAGTAAACAAGATACGAAGAAGGGGTGCGTGGGAAAGAGTAAACAAGATACGAAGAAGGGGTGCGTGAGAAAGAGTAAACAAGATACGAAGAAGGGGTGCGTGGGAAAGAGTAAACAAGATACGAAGAAGGGGTGCGTGAGAAAGAGTAAACAAGATACGAAGAAGGGGTGCATGGGAAAGAGTAAACAAGATACGAAGAAGGGGTGCCTGGTAAAGAGTAAACAAGATACGAAGAAGGGGTGCTTGGGAAAGAGTAAACAAGATTCGAAGAAGGGGTGCGTGAGAAAGAGTAAACAAGATATGAAGAAGGAGTTTGTGAGAAAGAGTAAACAAGATACGAAGAAGGGGTGCGTGAGAAAGAGTAAACAAGATACGACGAAGGGGTGCGTGGGTAAGAGTAAACAAGATACGAAGAAGGGGTGCGTGAGAAAGAGTAAACAAGATACGAAGAAGGGGTGCGTGAGAAAGAGTAAACAAGATACGAAGAAGGGGTGCTTGGGAAAGAGTAAACAAGATACGAAGAAGGGGTGCTTGGGAAAGAGTAAACAAGATACGAAGAAGGGGTGCGTGAGAAAGAGTAAACAAGATATGAAGAAGGAGTT
Organism: Oncorhynchus masou masou; assembly: GCF_036934945.1. NCBI lineage: Eukaryota > Metazoa > Chordata > Actinopteri > Salmoniformes > Salmonidae > Oncorhynchus > Oncorhynchus masou. The sequence goes on from NW_027009713.1 coordinate 14,668, forward strand.
TGTGAGAAAGAGTAAACAAGATACGAAGAAGGGGTGCGTGAGAAAGAGTAAACAAGATACGAAGAAGGGGTGCGTGGGAAAGAGTAAACAAGATACGAAGAAGGGGTGCGTGAGAAAGAGTAAACAAGATACGAAGAAGGGGTGCTTGGGAAAGAGTAAACAAGATACGAAGAAGGGGTGCGTGAGAAAGAGTAAACAAGATACGAAGAAGGGGTGCGTGAGAAAGAGTAAACAAGATACGAAGAAGGGGTGCGTGAGAAAGAGTAAACAAGTGTGTGTGTTGGAAACATTTTTGTGGATGAGTTTATTTAAGGAAAGAGACAGAACTACAGGACGTAATGAAAATAAAATCCCTCTTTATATCCGAGATCCTTATCTCACAATCGATTGGGCTTCCTGAATTTATTATTTGTCCTGTGACAGAAAGTGTATTATTTCCATAGATTTGCATTATTCCACAAAGTTTTATCCAGCAGCGATTGGCTGTATAACCCTGACGTAAGTCAGCGATTGGCTGTATAACCCTGACGTAAGTCCGTGATTGGCTGTATAACCCTGACGTAAGTCAGCGATTGGCTGTATAACCCTGACGTAAGTCAGCGATTGGCTGTATAACCCTGACGTAAGTCAGCGATTGGCTGTATAACCCTGACGTAAGTCAGCGATTGGCTGTATAACCCTGACGTATGTCCGTGATTGGCTGTATAACCCTGACGTAAGTCCGTGATTGGCTGTATAACCCTGACGTAAGTCCGCGATTGGCTGTATAACCCTGACGTAAGTCAGTGATTGGCTGTATAACCCTGACGTAAGTCAGCGATTGGCTGTATAACCCTGACGTAAGTCAGTGATTGGCTGTATAACTCTGACGTAAGTCCGTGATTGGCTGTATAACCCTGACGTAAGTCAGCGATTGGCTGTATAACCCTGACGTAAGTCAGTGATTGGCTGTATAACTCTGACCTAAGTCCGTGATTGGCTGTATAACCCTGACGTAAGTCCGTGATTGGCTGTATAACCCTGACGTATGTCCGTGATTGGCTGTATAACCCTGACGTAAGTCAGCGATTGGCTGTATAACCCTGACGTAAGTCAGTGATTGGCTGTATAACTCTGACGTAAGTCCGTGATTGGCTGTATAACCCTGACGTAAGTCAGCGATTGGCTGTATAACCCTGACGTAAGTCAGTGATTGGCTGTATAACTCTGACCTAAGTCCGTGATTGGCTGTATAACCCTGACGTAAGTCCGTGATTGGCTGTATAACCCTGACGTATGTCCGTGATTGGCTGTATAACCCTGACGTAAGTCCGTGATTGGCTGTATAACCCTGACGTAAGTCCGTGATTGGCTGTATAACCCTGACGTATGTCCGTGATTGGCTGTATAACCCTGACGTAAGTCCGTGATTGGCTGTATAACCCTGACGTAAGTCCGTGATTGGCTGTATAACCCTGACGTAAGTCAATGATTGGCTGTGTAGCCCTGACATAAACAACCGCAACACCTTTCATCAGAGGGGGTCATACCGTTCAGACGCTACAGATGATTTTGTGACAGATGCCTCATGGTCTGACAAACACCACTCTCTAGCTCGGTCACCTTTCACGGGCAGATGCCTCATGGTCTGACAAACACCACTCTCTAGCTCGGTCACCTTTCACGGGCAGATGCCTCATGGTCTGACAAACACCACTCTCTAGCTCGGTCACCTTTCACGGGCAGATGCCTCATGGTCTGACAAACACCACTCTCTAGCTCGGTCACCTTTCACGGGCAGATGCCTCATGGTCTGACAAACACCACTCTCTAGCTCGGTCACCTTTCACGGGCAGATGCCTCATGGTCTGACATACACCACTCTCTAGCTCGGTCACCTTTCACGGGCAGATGCCTCATGGTCTGACAAACACCACTCTCTAGCTCGGTCACCTTTCACGGGCAGATGCCTCATGGTCTGACAAACACCACTCTCTAGCTCGGTCACCTTTCACGGGCAGATGCCTCATGGTCTGACAAACACCACTCTCTAGCTCGGTCACCTTTCACGGGCAGATGCCTCATGGTCTGACAAACACCACTCTCTAGCTCGGTCACCTTTCACGGGCAGATGCCTCATGGTCTGACAAACACCACTCTCTAGCTCGCTCACCTTTCACGGGCAGATGCCTCATGGTCTGACAAACACCACTCTCTAGCTCGGTCACCTTTCACGGGCAGATGCCTCATGGTCTGACAAACACCACTCTCTAGCTCGGTCACCTTTCACGGGCAGATGCCTCATGGTCTGACAAACACCACTCTCTAGCTCGGTCACCTTTCACGGGCAGATGCCTCATGGTCTGACAAACACCACTCTCTAGCTCGGTCACCTTTCACGGGCAGATGCCTCATGGTCTGACAAACACCACTCTCTAGCTCAGTCACCTTTCACGGGCAGATGCCTCATGGTCTGACAAACACCACTCTCTAGCTCGGTCACCTTTCACGGGCAGATGCCTCATGGTCTGACAAACACCACTCTCTAGCTCAGTCACCTTTCACGGGCAGATGCCTCATGGTCTGACAAACACCACTCTCTAGCTCAGTCACCTTTCACGGGCAGATGTCTCATGGTCTGACAAACACCACTCTCTAGCTCGGTCACCTTTCACGGGCAGATGTCTCATGGTCTGACAAACACCGCTCTCTAGCTCGGTCACCTTTCACGGGCAGATGCCTCATGGTCTGACAAACACCACTCTCTAGCTCGCTCACCTTTCACGGGCAGATGCCTCATGGTCTGACAAACACCACTCTCTAGCTCGGTCACCTTTCACGGGCAGATGCCTCATGGTCTGACAAACACCGCTCTCTAGCTCGGTCACCTTTCACGGGCAGATGCCTCATGGTCTGACAAACACCACTCTCTAGCTCGGTCACCTTTCACGGGCAGATGCCTCATGGTCTGACAAACACCACTCTCTAGCTCGCTCACCTTTCACGGGCAGATGCCTCATGGTCTGACAAACACCACTCTCTAGCTCGCTCACCTTTCACGGGCAGATGCCTCATGGTCTGACAAACACCACTCTCTAGCTCGGTCACCTTTCACGGGCAGATGCCTCATGGTCTGACAAACACCGCTCTCTAGCTCGGTCACCTTTCACGGGCAGATGTCTCATGGTCTGACAAACACCACTCTCTTGCTCGGTCACCTTTCACGGGCAGATGCCTCATGGTCTGACAAACACCACTCTCTAGCTCGCTCACCTTTCACGGGCAGATGCCTCATGGTCTGACAAACACCACTCTCTAGCTCGGTCACCTTTCACGGGCAGATGCCTCATGGTCTGACAAACACCACTCTCTAGCTCGGTCACCTTTCACGGGCAGATGCCTCATGGTCTGACAAACACCACTCTCTAGCTCGGTCACCTTTCACGGGCAGATGCCTCATGGTCTGACAAACACCACTCTCTAGCTCGGTCACCTTTCACGGGCAGATGCCTCATGGTCTGACAAACACCACTCTCTAGCTCGGTCACCTTTCACGGGCAGATGCCTCATGGTCTGACAAACACCACTCTCTAGCTCGGTCACCTTTCACGGGCAGATGCCTCATGGTCTGACAAACACCACTCTCTAGCTCGGTCACCTTTCACGGGCAGATGCCTCATGGTCTGACAAACACCACTCTCTTGCTCGGTCACCTTTCACGGGCAGATGCCTCATGGTCTGACAAACACCACTCTCTAGCTCGGTCACCTTTCACGGGCAGATGCCTCATGGTCTGACAAACACCACTCTCTAGCTCGGTCACCTTTCACGGGCAGATGCCTCATGGTCTGACAAACACCACTCTCTAGCTCGGTCACCTTTCACGGGCAGATGCCTCATGGTCTGACAAACACCACTCTCTAGCTCGGTCACCTTTCACGGGCAGATGCCTCATGGTCTGACAAACACCACTCTCTAGCTCGGTCACCTTTCACGGGCAGATGCCTCATGGTCTGACAAACACCACTCTCTAGCTCGGTCACCTTTCACGGGCAGATGCCTCATGGTCTGACAAACACCACTCTCTAGCTCGGTCACCTTTCACGGGCAGATGCCTCATGGTCTGACAAACACCACTCTCTAGCTCGGTCACCTTTCACGGGCAGATGCCTCATGGTCTGACAAACACCACTCTCTAGCTCGGTCACCTTTCACGGGCAGATGCCTCATGGTCTGACAAACACCACTCTCTAGCTCGGTCACCTTTCACGGGCAGATGCCTCATGGTCTGACAAACACCACTCTCTAGCTCGGTCACCTTTCACGGGCAGATGCCTCATGGTCTGACAAACACCACTCTCTAGCTCGGTCACCTTTCACGGGCAGATGCCTCATGGTCTGACAAACACCACTCTCTTGCTCGGTCACCTTTCACGGGCAGATGCCTCATGGTCTGACAAACACCACTCTCTAGCTCGGTCACCTTTCACGGGCAGATGCCTCATGGTCTGACAAACACCACTCTCTAGCTCGGTCACCTTTCACGGGCAGATGCCTCATGGTCTGACAAACACCACTCTCTAGCTCGGTCACCTTTCACGGGCAGATGCCACATGGTCTGACAAACACCACTCTCTAGCTCGGTCACCTTTCACGGGCAGATGCCTCATGGTCTGACAAACACCACTCTCTAGCTCGGTCACCTTTCACGGGCAGATGCCTCATGGTCTGACAAACACCACTCTCTAGCTCGGTCACCTTTCACGGGCAGATGCCTCATGGTCTGACAAACACCACTCTCTAGCTCGGTCACCTTTCACGGGCAGATGCCTCATGGTCTGACAAACACCACTCTCTAGCTCGGTCACCTTTCACGGGCAGATGCCTCATGGTCTGACAAACACCACTCTCTAGCTCGGTCACCTTTCACGGGCAGATGCCTCATGGTCTGACAAACACCACTCTCTAGCTCGGTCACCTTTCACGGGCAGATGCCTCATGGTCTGACAAACACCACTCTCTAGCTCGGTCACCTTTCACGGGCAGATGCCTCATGGTCTGACAAACACCACTCTCTATAGCTCGGTCACCTTTCACGGGCAGATGCCTCATGGTCTGACAAACACCACTCTCTAGCTCGGTCACCTTTCACGGGCAGATGCCTCATGGTCTGTCAAACACCACTCTCTAGCTCGGTCACCTTTCACGGGCAGATGCCTCATGGTCTGTCAAACACCACTCTCTAGCTCGGTCACCTTTCACGGGCAGATGCCTCATGGTCTGACAAACACCACTCTCTAGCTCGGTCACCTTTCACGGCAGATGCCTCATGGTCTGACAAACACCACTCTCTAGCTCGGTCACCTTTCACGGGCAGATGCCTCATGGTCTGACAAACACCACTCTCTAGCTCGGTCACCTTTCACGGGCAGATGCCTCATGGTCTGACAAACACCACTCTCTAGCTCGGTCACCTTTCACGGGCAGATGCCTCATGGTCTGACAAACACCACTCTCTAGCTCGGTCACCTTTCACGGGCAGATGCCTCATGGTCTGACAAACACCACTCTCTAGCTCGGTCACCTTTCACGAGCAGATGCCTCATGGTCTGACAAACACCACTCTCTAGCTCGGTCACCTTTCACGGGCAGATGCCTCATGGTCTGACAAACACCACTCTCTAGCTCGGTCACCTTTCACGGGCAGATGCCTCATGGTCTGACAAACACCACTCTCTAGCTCGGTCACCTTTCACGGGCAGATGCCTCATGGTCTGACAAACACCACTCTCTATAGCTCGGTCACCTTTCACGGGCAGATGCCTCATGGTCTGACAAACACCACTCTCTAGCTCGGTCACCTTTCACGGGCAGATGCCTCATGGTCTGACAAACACCACTCTCTAGCTCGGTCACCTTTCACGGGCAGATGCCTCATGGTCTGACAAACACCACTCTCTAGCTCGGTCACCTTTCACGGGCAGATGCCTCATGGTCTGACAAACACCACTCTCTAGCTCGGTCACCTTTCACGGGCAGATGCCTCATGGTCTGACAAACACCACTCTCTAGCTCGGTCACCTTTCACGGGCAGATGCCTCATGGTCTGACAAACACCACTCTCTAGCTCGGTCACCTTTCACGGGCAGATGCCTCATGGTCTGTCAAACACCACTCTCTAGCTTGGTCACCTTTCACGGGCAGATGCCTCATGGTCTGACAAACACCACTCTCTAGCTCGGTCACCTTTCACGGGCAGATGCCTCATGGTCTGACAAACACCACTCTCTAGCTCGGTCACCTTTCACGGGCAGATGCCTCAGGGTCTGACAAACACCAATCTCTAGCTCGGTCACCTTTCACGGGCAGATGCCTCATGGTCTGACAAACACCACTCTCTTGCTCGGTCACCTTTCATGGGCAGATGCCTCATGGTCTGACAAACACCACTCTCTTGCTCGGTCACCTTTCACGGGCAGATGCCTCATGGTCTGTCAAACACCACTCTCTAGCTCGGTCACCTTTCACGGGCAGATGCCTCATGGTCTGACAAACACCACTCTCTATAGCTCGGTCACCTTTCACGGGCAGATGCCTCATGGTCTGACAAACACCACTCTCTAGCTCGGTCACCTTTCACGGGCAGATGCCTCATGGTCTGTCAAACACCACTCTCTAGCTCGGTCACCTTTCACGGGCAGATGCCTCATGGTCTGACAAACACCACTCTCTATAGCTCGGTCACCTTTCACGGGCAGATGCCTCATGGTCTGACAAACACCACTCTCTAGCTCGGTCACCTTTCACGGGCAGATGCCTCATGGTCTGACAAACACCACTCTCTAGCTCGGTCACCTTTCACGGGCAGATGCCTCATGGTCTGACAAACACCACTCTCTAGCTCGGTCACCTTTCACGGGCAGATGCCTCATGGTCTGACAAACACCACTCTCTAGCTCGGTCACCTTTCACGGGCAGATGCCTCATGGTCTGACAAACACCACTCTCTAGCTCGGTCACCTTTCACGGGCAGATGCCTCATGGTCTGACAAACACCACTCTCTAGCTCGGTCACCTTTCACGGGCAGATGCCTCATGGTCTGACAAACACCACTCTCTAGCTCGGTCACCTTTCACGGGCAGATGCCTCATGGTCTGACAAACACCACTCTCTAGCTCGGTCACCTTTCACGGGCAGATGCCTCATGGTCTGACAAACACCACTCTCTAGCTCGGTCACCTTTCACGGGCAGATGCCTCATGGTCTGACAAACACCACTCTCTAGCTCGGTCACCTTTCACGGGCAGATGCCTCATGGTCTGACAAACACCACTCTCTAGCTCGGTCACCTTTCACGGGCAGATGCCTCATGGTCTGACAAACACCACTCTCTAGCTCGGTCACCTTTCACGGGCAGATGCCTCATGGTCTGACAAACACCACTCTCTTGCTCGGTCACCTTTCACGGGCAGATGCCTCATGGTCTGACAAACACCACTCTCTAGCTCGGTCACCTTTCACGGGCAGATGCCTCATGGTCTGACAAACACCACTCTCTAGCTCGGTCACCTTTCACGGGCAGATGCCTCATGGTCTGACAAACACCACTCTCTAGCTCGGTCACCTTTCACGGGCAGATGCCTCATGGTCTGACAAACACCACTCTCTAGCTCGGTCACCTTTCACGGGCAGATGCCTCATGGTCTGACAAACACCACTCTCTAGCTCGGTCACCTTTCACGGGCAGATGCCTCATGGTCTGACAAACACCACTCTCTAGCTCGGTCACCTTTCACGGGCAGATGCCTCATGGTCTGACAAACACCACTCTCTAGCTCGGTCACCTTTCACGGGCAGATGCCTCATGGTCTGACAAACACCACTCTCTAGCTCGGTCACCTTTCACGGGCAGATGCCTCATGGTCTGACAAACACCACTCTCTAGCTCGGTCACCTTTCACGGGCAGATGCCTCATGGTCTGACAAACACCACTCTCTAGCTCGGTCACCTTTCACGGGCAGATGCCTCATGGTCTGACAAACACCACTCTCTAGCTCGGTCACCTTTCACGGGCAGATGCCTCATGGTCTGACAAACACCACTCTCTAGCTCGGTCACCTTTCACGGGCAGATGCCTCATGGTCTGACAAACACCACTCTCTAGCTCGGTCACCTTTCACGGGCAGATGCCTCAGGGTCTGACAAACACCAATCTCTAGCTCGGTCACCTTTCACGGGCAGATGCCTCATGGTCTGACAAACACCACTCTCTTGCTCGGTCACCTTTCATGGGCAGATGCCTCATGGTCTGACAAACACCACTCTCTTGCTCGGTCACCTTTCACGGGCAGATGCCCCATGGTCTGTCAAACACCACTCTCTAGCTCGGTCACCTTTCACGGGCAGATGCCTCATGGTCTGACAAACACCACTCTCTAGCTCGGTCACCTTTCACGGGCAGATGCCTCATGGTCTGACAAACACCACTCTCTAGCTCGGTCACCTTTCACGGGCAGATGCCTCATGGTCTGACAAACACCACTCTCTAGCTCGGTCACCTTTCACGGGCAGATGCCTCATGGTCTGACAAACACCACTCTCTAGCTCGGTCACCTTTCACGGGCAGATGCCTCATGGTCTGACAAACACCACTCTCTAGCTCGGTCACCTTTCACGGGCAGATGCCTCATGGTCTGACAAACACCACTCTCTAGCTCGGTCACCTTTCACGGGCAGATGCCTCATGGTCTGACAAACACCACTCTCTAGCTCGGTCACCTTTCATAACAGATGCTGAAGTGTGACATCGGCTTGCGGAGGATGTGGTGCATTGAGATGCGTTCGATGCTAAAAAACAAAAACATCTCTAGTTTATATTGACAGATTTTTATGGGAATGTTTTTTTTTTTTGAATTTCTGCAGGGGCATCGACCTCGAACTGTATTTATTGCTTCTAGGCTTTCTTCTTCTTCTTTTTTACTCTTTATTGAATGACAATCCTGAAGTCATTTGTCTTGGATATTACACTCTTCCCTTTCGACTTACCGAACACACATTTTCTTCTGACTGACATCAACCGGGAAAAACTCTGGGCCCCAGACTATGGGTTTTCCAGTTCTGCTTATAAGCATGTTATAAACTAGCTTTGTGATGTTCTTCAGTGTTATAACCAGCCTTTATAAACCCTGTGGCTGGTTAGTGGTTCTGTAAACATCATTATGCAGTAGCTACCTGACAGAGTGTTATAACCAGGCTTTATAAACACTGTGGCTGGTTAGTGGGTCTGTACACATCATTGTGTAGTAGCTAGCTGACAGAGATGTGGTTTTATTGATCAATAGAGGTCATGTGATCTGGTTTCATTGACCTGCAATGACCCAACCAACAAGCGCATATCTCCCCAATGCACCTAGTGGATCCAGAGAGAGGAAGAGAGGTAGAGAGGGACGAGAGGTAGAGAGGGAAGAGAGGTAGAGAGGGAAGAGAGGGTAGAGAGGGAAGAGAGGTAGAGAGGTAGAGAGGGAAGAGAAGGTAGAGAGTGAAGAGAGGTAGAGAGGGAAGAGAGGGAAGAGTGGTAGAGAGGGAAGAGAGGTAGAGAGGGAAGAGAGGTAGAGAGGTAGAGAGGGAAGAGAGGTAGAGAGGGAGAGGTAGAGAGGGAAGAGAGGGAAGAGAGGTAGAGAGGTAGAGAGGGAAGAGAGGTAGAGAGGGAAGAGAGGTAGAGAGGGAAGAGAGGGAAGAGAGGTAGAGAGGGAAGAGAGGTAGAGAGGTAGAGAGGGAAGAGAGGTAGAGAGGGAAGAGAGGTAGAGAGGGAAGAGAGGTAGAGAGGGAAGAGAGGTAGAGCGGTAGAGAGGTAGAGCGGTAGAGAGGGAAGAGAGGGAAGAGAGGTAGAGAGGTAGAGAGGGAAGAGAGGGAAGAGAGGTAGAGAGGGAAGAGAGGGAAGAGAGGTAGAGAGGGAAGAGAGGTAGAGAGGTAGAGAGGGACGAGAGGTAGAGAGGGAAGAGAGGTAGAGAGGGAAGTGAGGTAGAGAGGGAAGAGAGGGAAGAGAGATAGAGAGGGAAGGGAGGTAGACACACACACACACATCCCCTCTGTGAGGAAGCAGGCCTAGACGAGCCGTCCCATCAGCCCCTGGGGAAGAGCGGATGACCTCATGGTGTTGATCAACCAATCGATTGAGAGCTAGAATGATGCTGGTGTAGAAGCCCCTGTGGTGCCAGCTTCCACTATCAGTGTGTGTGTGTGTGTGTGTGTGTGTGTGTGTGTGTGTGTGTGTGTGTGTGTGTGTGTGTCAGAGATAACTGAGTACTGCTGTCCTGGCTGGCATTCATCTCATTCAAGAGTAGAAGAGAGAGTTGCAGAGAGAGAAACAGATTTACAGTGGGGCAAAAAAGTATTTAGTCAGCCACCAATTGTGCAAGTTCTCCAACTTAAAAAGATGAGAGAGGCCTGTGATTTTCATCATAGGTACACTTCAACTATGACAGACAAAATGAGAAAAAAAAATCCAGAAAATGAGATTGTAGAATTTTTTTATGAATTTATTTGCAAATTATAGTGTAAAATAAGTATTTGGTTAATAACAAAAGTTTATCTCGATACTTTGTTATATACCCTTTGTTGGCACTGACAGAGGTCAAACGTTTTCTGTAAGTCTTCACAAGGTTTTCACATACTGTTGCTGGTATTTGGCCCATTCCTCCATGCAGATCTCCTCTCTAGCAGTGATGTTTTGGGGCTGTTGCTGGGCAACACGGACTTTCAACTCCCTCCAAAGATTTTCTACAGGGTTGAGATCTGGAGACTGGCTAGGCCACTCCTCATTTGGTTAGTAGTAGTTGAAGTGAACCTATGATGAAAATTATAGGCCTCTCTCATCTTTTTGAGTGGGAGAACTTGCACAATTGGTGGCTGACTAAATACTTTTTCCCCCACAGTATATATCTCTCTCCCTCTCTCCTCTCTCTCTCTCTCTCTCTCTCTCTCCTCTCTCCATCTCTCTCTTCTCTCTCCTCTCTCTCTCTTCTCTCTCTCTCCTCTCTACTCCATCTCTCTCTCTCTCCTCTCTACTCCATCTCTCTCTCCTCTCTACTCCATCTCTCTCTCTCCTCTCTACTCCATCTCTCTCTCTCTCTTCTCTCGCCATCTCTCTCTCTCTTCTCTCTCCATCTCTCTCTCCTCTCTCCATCTCTCTCTCCTCTCTACTCCATCTCTCTCTCCTCTCTACTCCATCTCTCTCTCTCCTCTCTACTCCATCTCTCTCTCTCCTCTCTACTCCATCTCTCTCTCCTCTCTACTCCATCTCTCTCTCCTCTCTACTCCATCTCTCTCTCCTCTCTACTCCATCTCTCTCTCCTCTCTACTCCATCTCTCTCTCCTCTCTACTCCATCTCTCTCTCTCCTCTCTACTCCATCTCTCTCTCTCCTCTCTACTCCATCTCTCTCTCTCCTCTCTACTCCATCTCTCTCTCTCCTCTCTACTCCATCTCTCTCTCCTCTCTACTCCATCTCTCTCTCTCCTCTCTACTCCATCTCTCTCTCTCCTCTCTACTCCATCTCTCTCTCTCCTCTCTACTCCATCTCCCTCTCTCTCCTCTCTACTCCATCTCTCTCTCTCCTCTCTACTCCATCTCTCTCTCTCCTCTCTACTCCATCTCTCTCTCTCCTCTCTACTCCATCTCTCTCTCTCCTCTCTACTCCATCTCTCTCTCTCTTCTCTCGCCATCTCTCTCTCTCTTCTCTCTACTCCATCTCTCTCTCTCTTCTCTCGCCATCTCTCTCTCTCTTCTCTCTACTCCATCTCTCTCTTCTCTCTACTCCATCTCTCTCTCCTCTCTCCATCTCTCTCTCTCTTCTCTCGCCATCTCTCTCTCTTCTCTCTCCATCTCTCTCTCTTCTCTCTACTCCATCTCTCTCTCTCCTCTCTACTCCATCTCTCTCTCATCTCTACTCCATCTCTCTCTCTCTTCTCTCGCCATCTTTCTCTTCTCTCTCCATCTCTCTCTCCTCTCTCCATCTCTCTCTCTTCTCTCTCCTTCTCTCTCTCTTCTCTCTCCATGTGGCTAGGTGGTGTGGCTAGGTGCTGTGGCTAGGTGGTGTGGCTAGGTGCTGTGGCTAGGTGGTGTGGCTAGGTGCTGTGGCTAGGTGGTGTGGCTAAGTGATGTGGCTAGGTGGTGTGTCTAGGTGGTGCGGCTAATTGGTGTGGCTAGGTGGTGCGGCTAGGTGGTGTGACTAGTTACTGTGGCTAGGTGCTGTTGCTAGGTGTTGTGGCTAGGTGGTGGTGTCTGCTGCTCTGACTAGGTGGTGTGGCTAGGTGGTGTGGCTAGGTGGTGTGTCTAGGTGGTGTGGCTAGGTGGTGTGTCTAGGTGCTGTGACTAGGTGGTGGTGTCTGCTGCTGTGGCTCGGTGGTGTGTCTAGGTGCTGTGGCTAGGTGATGTGGCTAGGTGGTGTGGCTAGGTACTGTGGCTAGGTGCTGTTGCTAGGTGTTGTGGCTAGGTGGTGGTGTCTGCTGCTCTGACTAGGTGGTGTGGCTAGGTGGTGTGGCTAGGTGGTGTGTCTAGGTGGTGTGGCTATGTGTTGTAGCTAGGTGCTGTGGCTAGGTGCTGTGACTAGGTGCTGTGGCTAGGTGGTGTGGCTAGGTGCTGTGTCTAGTTGCTGTGACTAGGTGGTGTGGCTAGGTGCTGTGGCTAGGTGGTGTGTCTAGGTGCTGTGGCTAGGTGGTGGTGTCTGCTGCTGTGGCTAGGTGGTGTGTCTAGGTACTGTGGCTAGGTGGTGTGGCTATGTGTTGTGGCTAGGTGCTGTGACTAGGTGCTGTGGCTAGGTGGTGTGGCTAGGTGCTGTGGCTAGGTGCTGTGACTAGGTGGTGTGGCTAGGTGCTGTGGCTAGGTGGTGTGTCTAGGTGGTGTGGCTAGGTGCTGTGACTAGGTGGTGGGGTCTGCTGCTGTGGCTAGGTGGTGTGGCTAGGTGTTGTGGCAAGGTGCTGTGGCTAGGTGGTGGGGTCTGCTGCTGTGGCTCGGTGGTGTGTCTAGGTGCTGTGGCTAGCTGGTGTGGCTAGGTGGTGTGGCTAGGTGCTGTGGCTAGGTGCTGTGGCTAGGTGGTGTGGCTAGGTGTTGTGGCTAGGTGCTGTGACTAGGTGCTGTGGCAAGGTGGTGTGGCTAGGTGCTGTGGCTAGGTGGTGTGTCCAGGTGCTGTGGCTAGGTGCTGTGGCTAGGTGGTGTGGCTAGGTGCTGTGACTAGGTGGTGGGGTCTGCTGCTGTGGCTAGGTGGTGTGTCTAGGTGCTGTGGCTAGGTGCTGTGGCTAGGTGGTGTGTCTAGGTGCTGTGGCTAGGTGGTGTGTCCAGGTGCTGTGGCTAGGTGGTGTGTTCAGGTGCTGTGGCTAGGTGCTGTGGCAAGGTGGTGTTGCTAGGTGGTGAGGCTAGGTGGTGTGGCTAGGTGGTGTGGCTAGGTGGTGTAGCTAGGTGCTGTGGCTAGGTGGTGTGTCTAGGTGCTGTTTTTAGGTGCTGTGACTAGGTGGTGGTGTCTGCTGCTGTGGCTAGGTGGTGTGTCTAGGTGCTGTGGCTAGGTGGTGTGGCTAGGTGTTGTGGCTAGGTGCTGTGACTAGGTGGTGTGGCTAGTTGGTGTGGCTAGTTGGTGTGGCTAGGTGCTGTGGCTAGGTGCTGTGGCTAGGTGGTGTGTCTAGCTGCTGTGGCTAGGTGCTGTGACTATGTGGTGTTGTCTGCTGCTGTGGCTAGGTGGTGTGTCTAGGTGCTGTGGCTAGGTGGTGTGGCTAGGTGCTGTGGCTAGGTGGTGTGACTAGGTGCTGTGGCTAGGTGGTGTGTCTAGGTGCTGTGGCTAGGTGCTGTGGCTAGGTGGTGTGTCCAGGTGCTGTGGCTAGGTTGTGTGGCTAGGTGTTGTGGCTAGGTGCTGTGACTAGGTGGTGTGTCCAGGTGCTGTGGCTAGGTGCTGTGACTAGGTGGTGGTGTCTGCTGCTGTGGCTAGGTGGTGTGTCTAGGTGGTGTTGTCTGTGGTGTTGCCATTCCTCCATGCAGATCTCCTCTCGAGCAGTGATGTTTTGGGGCTGTTGCTGGGCAACACGGACTTTCAACTCCCTCCAAAGGTTTTCTACAGGGTTGAGATCTGGAGACTGGCTAGGCCACTCCTCATTTGGTTAGTAGTAGTTGAAGTGAACCTATGATGAAAATTATAGGCCTCTCTCATCTTTTTGAGTGGGAGAACTTGCACAATTGGTGGCTGACTAAATACTTTTTCCCCCACAGTATATATCTCTCTCTCCTCTCTACTCCATCTCTCTCTCCTCTCTACTCCATCTCTTTTCTCTACTCCATCTCTCTCTCCTCTCTCCATCTCTCTCTCCTCTCTACTCCATCTCTCTCTCCTCTCTACTCCATCTCTCTCTCCTCTCTCCATCTCTCTCTCCTCTCTACTCCATCTCTCTCTCCTCTCTACTCCATCTCTCTCTCCTCTCTCCATCTCTCTCTCCTCTCTACTCCATCTCTCTCCTCTCTACTCCATCTCTCTCTCCTCTCTACTCCATCTCTCTCTCCTCTCTCCTCCATCTCTCTCTCCTCTCTACTCCATCTCTCTCTCCTCTCTACTCCATCTCTCTCCTCTCTACTCCATCTCTCTCTCTCTTCTCTCTCCATCTCTCTCTCCTCTCTCCATCTCTCTCCTCTCTACTCCATCTCTCTCTCCTCTCTACTCCATCTCTCTCTCCTCTCTCCTCCATCTCTCTCTCCTCTCTACTCCATCTCTCTCTCCTCTCTACTCCATCTCTCTCTCTCCTCTCTACTCCATCTCTCTCTCTCTTCTCTCTCCATCTCTCTCTCCTCTCTCCATCTCTCTCTCTTCTCTCTCCTTCTCTCTCTCTTCTCTCGCCATCTCTCTCTCTTCTCTCTCCATCTCTCTCTCTCTCCCTCTCTCTCCTCTCTACTCCATCTCTCTCTCTCTCTCCATCTCTCTCTCTCCTCTCTACTCCATCTCTCTCCTCTCTACTCCATCTCTCTCCTCTCTACTCCATCTCTCTCTCCTCTCTACTCCATCTCTCTCTCCTCTCTACTCCATCTCTCTCTCCTCTCTACTCCATCTCTCTCTCTCTCCTCTCTACTCCATCTCTCTCTCCTCTCTACTCCATCTCTCTCTCTTCTCTCGCCATCTCTCTCTCTCCTCTCTACTCCATCTCTCTCTCTTCTCTCGCCATCTCTCTCTCTTCTCTCGCCATCTCTCTCTTCTCTCTCCATCTCTCTCTCTCTTCTCTCCATCTCTCTTCTCTCCATCTCTCTCTCCTCTCTACTCCATCTCTCTCTCTTCTCTCTCCTTCTCTCTCTCTTCTCTCCATCTCTCTCTCTTCTCTCCATCTCTCTCTCCTCTCTACTCCATCTCTCTCTCTCTTCTCTCGCCATCTCTCTCTCTTCTCTCTCCATCTCTCTCCATCTCTCTCTCTTCTCTCTCCTTCTCTCACTCTTCTCTCTCCATGTGGCTAGGTGGTGTGGCTAGGTGCTGTGGCTAGGTGGTGTGGCTAAGTGCTGTGGCTAGATGGTGTGGCTAAGTGCTGTGGCTAGGTGGTGTGTCCAGGTGCTGTGGCTAGGTGCTGTGACTAGGTGGTGGTGTCTGCTGCTGTGGCTAGGTGGTGTGTCTAGGTGCTGTGGCTAGGTGGTGTGGCTAGGTGTTGTGCCTAGGTGCTGTGACTAGGTGCTGTGGCTATGTGGTGTGGCTAGGTGCTGTGGCTAGGTGGTGTGTCTAGGTGCTGTGGCTAGGTGGTGTGTCTAGGTGCTGTGGCTAGGTGGTGTGGCGAGGTGTTGTGGCTAGGTGCTGTGACTAGGTGCTGTGGCTATGTCGTGTGGCTAGGTGCTGTGGCTAGGTGGTTTGTCTAGGTGCTGTGGCTAGGTGGTGTGGCTAGGTGGTGTGTCTAGGTGCTGTGGCTAGGTGGTGTGGCTAGGTGGTGTGTCTTGGTGCTGTGGCTAGGTGCTGTGACTAGGTGGTGGTGTCTGCTGCTGTGGCTAGGTGGTGTGTCTAGGTGCTGTTCCTAGGTGGTGTGGCTAGGTGTTGTGTCTAGGTGCTGTGACTAGGTGCTGTGGCTATGTGGTGTGGCTAGGTGCTGTGGCTAGGTGGTGTGTCTAGGTGCTGTGGCTAGGTGGTGTGTCTAGGTGCTGTGGCTAGGTGGTGTGGCGAGGTGTTGTGGCTAGGTGCTGTGACTAGGTGCTGTGGCTATGTCGTGTGGCTAGGTGCTGTGGCTAGGTGGTGTGGCGAGGTGTTGTGGCTAGGTGCTGTGACTAGGTGCTGTGGCTATGTCGTGTGGCTAGGTGCTGTGGCTAGATGGTGTGTCTAGGTGCTGTGGCTAGGTGGTGTGGCTAGGTGGTGTGTCTAGGTGCTGTGGCTAGGTGGTGTGTCTAGTTGCTGTGGCTAGGTGGTGTGGCTAGGTGGTGTGTCTTGGTGCTGTGGCTAGGTGCTGTGACTAGGTGGTGGTGTCTGCTGCTGTGGCTCGGTGGTGTGTCTAGGTGCTGTGGCTAGGTGGTGTGGCTAGGTGGTGTGGCTAGGTGCTGTGACTAGGTGGTGGTGTCTGCTGCTGTGGCTCGGTGGTGTGGCTAGGTGCTGTGGCTAGGTTGTGTGTCTAGGTGCTGTGGCTAGGTGGTGTGTCTAGGTGCTGTGGCTAGGTGGTGAGGCTAGGTGTTGTGGCTAGGTGCTGTGACTAGGTGCTGTGGCTAGGTGGTGTAGCTAGGTGCTGTGGCTAGGTGGTGTGTCTAGGTGTTGTGGCTAGGTGTTGTGGCTAGGTGCTGTGGCTAGGTGGTGTGGCTAGGTGGTGTGGCTCGGTGGTGTGACTAGGTGCTGTGACTAGGTGCTGTGGCTAGGTGCTGTGGCTAGGTGTTGTGGCTAGGTGTTGTGGCTAGGTGCTGTGGCTAGGTGCTGTGGCTAGGTGCTGTGGCTAGGTGTTGTGGCTAGGCTTTCGACTCTGTCAATCACCATATTCTTATCGGCAGACTCAGTAGCCTTGGTTTCTCTTATGCCTGCCTTGCCTGGTTCACCAACTACTTTGCAGACAGAGTGCAGTGTGTCAAATCGGAGGGCATGCTGTCCGGTCCTCTGGCAGTCTCTATGGGGGTGCCACAGGGTTCAATTCTCGGGCTGACTCTTTTCTCTGTATATATCAATGATGTTGCTCTTGCTGCAGGCGATTCCCTGATCCACCTCTACGCAGACGACACCATTCTATATACTTCTGGCCCGTCCTTGGACACTGTGCTATCTAACCTCCAAACGAGCTTCAATGCCATACAACACTCCTTCTGTGGCCTCCAACTGCTCTTAAACGCTAGTAAAACCAAATGTATGCTTTTCAACCGTTCGCTGCCTGCACCTGCACGCCTGACTAGTATCACCACCCTGGATGGTTCCGACCTAGAATATGTGGACATCTATAAGTACCTAGGTGTCTGGCTAGACTGTAAACTCTCCTTCCAGACTCATATCAAACATCTCCAATCGAAAATCAAATCCAGAATCGGCTTTCTATTCCGCAACAAAGCCTCCTTCACTCATGCCACCAAACTTACCCTAGTAAAACTGACTAGCCTACCGATCCTCGACTTCGGCGACGTCATCTACAAAATAGCTTCCAACACTCTACTCAGCAAACTGTATGCAGTTTATCACAGTGCCACCCCTTTTGTCACTAAAGCACCTTATACCACCCACCACTGCGACTTGTATGCTCTAGTCGGCTGGTCCCCGCTCCATATTCGTCGCCAAACCCACTGGTTCCAGGTCATCTACAAGTCCATGTAAAGTTCTGCCTTATCTCAGTTCCCTGATCACGATGGCAACACCCACCCGTAGCACGCGCTCCAGCAGGTGTATCTCACTGATCATCCCTAAAGCCAACACCTCATTTGGCCGCCTTTCGTTCCAGTTTTCTGCTGCCTGTGACTGGAACGAATTGCAGAAATCGCTGAAGTTGGAGACTTTTATCTCCCTCACCAACTTCAAACATCTGATATCTGAGCAGCTAACCGATCGCTGCAGCTGTACATAGTCTATTGGTAAATAACCCACCCATTTTCACCTACCTCATCCCCACACTGTTTTTATTTATTTACTTTTCTGCTCTTTTGCACATCAATATCTCTACCTGTACATGACCATCTGATCACTTATCACTACAGTGTTAATCTGCAAAATTGTAATTATTCGCCTACCTCCTCATGCCTTTTGCACACAATGTATATAGACCCTTTTTTTCTACTGTGTTATTGACTTGTTTATTGTTTACTCAATGTGTAACTCTGTGTTGTCTGTTCACACTGCTATGCTTTATCTTGGCCAGGTCGCAATTGTAAATGAGAACTTGTTCTCAACTAGCCTACCTGGTTAAATAAAGGTGAAATAAAATAAAATAAAAAGGTGTTGTGGCTAGGTGCTGTGACTAGGTGCTGTGGCTTAGTGCTGTGGCTAGGTGCTGTGGCTAGGTGCTGTGGCTAGGTGCTGTGGCTAGGTGGTGTGTCTAGGTGGTGTGTCTGCTGCTGTGGCTAGGTGTTGTGGCTAGGTGGTGTGTCTAGGTGCTGTGGCTAGGTGTTGCGGCTAGGTGCTGTGGCTAGGTGGTGTGGCTAGGTGGTGAGGCTAGGTGGTGTGGCTAGGTGGTGTGGCTAGGTGGTGTGGCTAGGTGGTGTGGCTAGGTGCTGTGGCTAGGTGGTGTGGCTAGGTGCTGTGGCTAGGTGCTGTGGCTAGGTGGTGTGGCTAGGTGGTGTGGCTAGGTGCTGTGGCTAGGTGCTGTGGCTAGGTGCTGTGGCTAGATGCTGTGTCTAGGTGCTGTGGCTAGGTGCTGTGGCTAGGTGGTGTGGCTCTGTGCTGTGGCTAGGTATTGTGGCTATGTGCTGTGGCTAGGTGGTGTGGCTAGGTGCTGTGACTAGGTATTGTGGCTAGGTGCTGTGGCTAGGAGGTGTGGCTAGGTGCTGTGACTAGGTGCTGTGGCAAAGTGCTGTGGCTAGGTGCTGTGGCTAGGTGGTGTGGCTTGGTGGTGTGTCTGCTGCTGTGGCTAGGTGCTGTGGCTAGGTGCTGTGGCTAGGTATTGTGGCTAGGTGCTGTGGCTAGGTGGTGTTTCTAGGTGCTGTGGCTAGGTGCTTTGGCTAGGTGCTGTGGCTAGGTGGTGTGGCTAGGTGCTGTGGCTAGGTGGTGTGGCTAGGTGCTGTGGCTAGGTGCTGTGGCTAAGTGCTGTGGCTAGGTGGTGTGGCTAAGTGCTGTGGCTAGGTGGTGTGGCTTGGTGGTGTGTCTGCTGCTGTGGCTAGGTGCTGTGGCTCAGTGCTGTGGCTAGGTGCTGTGGCTAGGTGGTGTGGCTAGGTGCTGTGGCTAGGTGCTGTGGCTAAGTGCTGTGGCTAGGTGCTGTGGCTAGGTGCTTTGGCTAGGTGCTGTGGCTAGGTGGTGTGGCTTGGTGGTGTGTCTGCTGCTGTGGCTAGGTGCTGTGGCTCAGTGCTGTGGCTAGGTGCTGTGGCTAGGTGGTGTGGCTAGGTGCTGTGGCTAGGTGCTGTGGCTAAGTGCTGTGGCTAGGTGCTGTGGCTAGGTGCTTTGGCTAGGTGCTGTGGCTAGGTGCTGTGGCTAGGTGCTGTGGCTAGGTGCTGTGCTAGGTGCTGTGCTAGGTGCTGTGGCTAGGTGCTGTGGCTAGGTGGTGTGTCTTGGTGCTGTGGCTAGATGCTGTGGCTAGGTGCTGTGGCTAGGTGGTGTGGCTTGATGCTGTGGCTAGGTGCTGTGGCTAGGTGCTGTGGCTAGGTGCTGTGGCTAAGTGCTGTGGCTAGGTGGTGTGGCTAGGTGCTGTGGCTAGGTGGTGTGGCTTGGTGGTGTGTCTGCTGCTGTGGCTAGGTGCTGTGGCTCAGTGCTGTGGCTAGGTGCTGTGGCTAGGTGGTGTGGCTAGGTGCTGTGGCTAGGTGCTGTGGCTAAGTGCTGTGGCTAGGTGCTGTGGCTAGGTGCTTTGGCTAGGTGCTGTGGCTAGGTGCTGTGGCTATGTGGTGTGGCTAGGTGCTGTGCTAGGTGCTGTGGCTAGGTGCTGTGGCTAGGTGCTGTGTCTAGGTGCTGTGGCTAGGTGCTGTGGCTAGGTGGTGTGGCTAAGTGCTGTGGCTAGGTGCTGTGGCTAGGTGCTTTGGCTAGGTGCTGTGGCTAGGTGCTGTGGCTATGTGGTGTGGCTAGGTGCTGTGCTAGGTGCTGTGGCTAGGTGCTGTGGCTAGGTGCTGTGGCTAGGTGCTGTGGCTAAGTGCTGTGGCTAGGTGGTGTGGCTAGGTGCTGTGACTAGGTATTGTGGCTAGGTGCTGTGGCTAGGAGGTGTGGCTAGGTGCTGTGACTAGGTGCTGTGGCAAAGTGCTGTGGCTAGGTGCTGTGGCTAGGTGGTGTGGCTCTGTGCTGTGGCTAGGTATTGTGGCTATGTGCTGTGGCTAGGTGGTGTGGCTAGGTGCTGTGACTAGGTATTGTGGCTAGGTGCTGTGGCTAGGAGGTGTGGCTAGGTGCTGTGACTAGGTGCTGTGGCAAAGTGCTGTGGCTAGGTGCTGTGGCTAGGTGGTGTGGCTTGGTGGTGTGTCTGCTGCTGTGGCTAGGTGCTGTGGCTAGGTGCTGTGGCTAGGTATTGTGGCTAGGTGCTGTGGCTAGGTGGTGTTTCTAGGTGCTGTGGCTAGGTGCTTTGGCTAGGTGCTGTGGCTAGGTGGTGTGGCTAGGTGCTGTGGCTAGGTGGTGTGGCTAGGTGCTGTGGCTAGGTGCTGTGGCTAAGTGCTGTGGCTAGGTGGTGTGGCTAGGTGCTGTGGCTAGGTGGTGTGGCTTGGTGGTGTGTCTGCTGCTGTGGCTAGGTGCTGTGGCTCAGTGCTGTGGCTAGGTGCTGTGGCTAGGTGGTGTGGCTAGGTGCTGTGGCTAGGTGCTGTGGCTAAGTGCTGTGGCTAGGTGCTGTGGCTAGGTGCTTTGGCTAGGTGCTGTGGCTAGGTGCTGTGGCTAGGTGGTGTGGTTAGGTGCTGTGCTAGGTGCTGTGGCTAGGTGCTGTGGCTAGGTGGTGTGTCTTGGTGCTGTGGCTAGGTGGTGTGTCTGCTGCTGTGGCTAGGTGCTGTGGCTCAGTGCTGTGGCTAGGTGCTGTGGCTAGGTGCTGTGGCTAGGTGCTTTGGCTAGGTGCTGTGGCTAGGTGCTGTGGCTAGGTGGTGTGGCTAGGTGCTGTGCTAGGTGCTGTGGCTAGGTGCTGTGGCTAGGTGGTGTGTCTTGGTGCTGTGGCTAGATGCTGTGGCTAGGTGCTGTGGCTAGGTGGTGTGGCTTGATGCTGTGGCTAGGTGCTGTGGCTAGGTGCTGTGGCTAGGTGCTGTGGCTAAGTGCTGTGGCTAGGTGGTGTGGCTAGGTGCTGTGGCTAGGTGGTGTGGCTTGGTGGTGTGTCTGCTGCTGTGGCTAGGTGCTGTGGCTCAGTGCTGTGGCTAGGTGGTGTGGCTAGGTGCTGTGGCTAGGTGCTGTGGCTAAGTGCTGTGGCTAGGTGCTGTGGCTAGGTGCTTTGGCTAGGTGCTGTGGCTAGGTGCTGTGGCTATGTGGTGTGGCTAGGTGCTGTGCTAGGTGCTGTGGCTAGGTGCTGTGGCTAGGTGGTGTGTCTTGGTGCTGTGGCTAGGTGGTGTGTCTGCTGCTGTGGCTAGGTGCTGTGGCTCAGTGCTGTGGCTAGGTGCTGTGGCTAGGTGCTGTGGCTAGGTGCTTTGGCTAGGTGCTGTGGCTAGGTGCTGTGGCTAGGTGGTGTGGCTAGGTGCTGTGCTAGGTGCTGTGGCTAGGTGCTGTGGCTAGGTGGTGTGTCTTGGTGCTGTGGCTAGGTTGTGTGGCTAGGTGGTGTGGCTAGGTGCTGTTGCTAGGTGCTGTGGCTTGGTGCTGTGGCTAGGTGCTGTGGCTAGGTGCTGTGGCTAGGTGGTGTGTCTTGATGCTGTGGCTAGGTGCTGTGGCTAGGTGCTGTGGCTAAGTGCTGTGGCTAGGTGGTGTGGCTTGGTGCTGTGGCTAGGTGGTGTGGCTTGCTGGTGTGTCTGCTGCTGTGGCTAGGTGCTGTGGCTCAGTGCTGTGGCTAGGTGCTGTGGCTAGGTGGTGTGGCTAGGTGCTGTGGCTAGGTGCTGTGGCTCGGTGCTGTGGCTAGATGCTGTGGCTAGGTGCTGTGGCTAGGTGGTGTGTCTTGGTGCTGTGGCTAGGTGGTGTGGCTAGGTGGTGTGGCTAGGTGCTGTGGCTAGGTGCTGTGGCTTGGTGCTGTGGCTAGATGCTGTGGCTAGGTGCTGTGGCTAGGTGGTGTGGCTTGATGCTGTGGCTAGGTGCTGTGGCTAGGTGCTGTGGCTAGGTGCTGTGGCTAGGTGCTGTGGCTAGGTGCTGTGGCTAGGTGGTGTGGCTTGGTGGTGTGTCTGCTACTGTGGCTCAGTGCTGTGGCTAGGTGCTGTGGCTAGGTGGTGTGGCTAAGTGCTGTGGCTAGGTGCTGTGGCTAAGTGCTGTGGCTAGGTGGTGTGGCTAGGTGGTGTGGCTAGGTGGTGTGGCTAGGTGCTGTGGCTAGGTGGTGTGGCTAGGTGGTGTGGCTAGGTGCTGTGGCTAGGTGCTGTGGCTCGGTGCTGTGGCTAGATGCTGTGGCTAGGTGCTGTGGCTAGGTGGTGTGGCTAGGTGCTGTGGCTAAGTGCTGTGGCTAGGTGGTGTGGCTAAGTGCTGTGGCTAGGTGGTGTGGCTAGGTGCTGTGGCTAGGTGGTGTGGCTTGGTGGTGTGTCTGCTGCTGTGGCTAGGTGCTGTGGCTCAGTGCTGTGGCTAGGTGCTGTGGCTAGGTGGTGTGGCTAGGTGCTGTGGCTAGGTGCTGTGGCTCGGTGCTGTGGCTAGATGCTGTGGCTAGGTGCTGTGGCTAGGTGGTGTGTCTTGGTGCTGTGGCTAGGTGGTGTGGCTAGGTGGTGTGGCTAGGTGCTGTGGCTAGGTGCTGTGGCTCGGTGCTGTGGCTAGATGCTGTGGCTAGGTGCTGTGGCTAGGTGGTGTGGCTTGATGCTGTGGCTAGGTGCTGTGGCTAGGTGCTGTGGCTAGGTGCTGTGGCTAGGTGCTGTGGCTAGGTACTGTGGCTAAGTGCTGTGGCTAGGTGGTGTGGCTAGGTGCTGTGGCTAGGTGGTGTGGCTAGGTGCTGTGGCTAGGTGGTGTGGCTTGGTGGTGTGTCTGCTGCTGTGGCTAGGTGCTGTGGCTCAGTGCTGTGGCTAGGTGCTGTGGCTAGGTGGTGTGGCTAGGTGCTGTGGCTAGGTGCTGTGGCTAAGTGCTGTGGCTAGGTGGTGTGGCTAGGTGGTGTGGCTAGGTGGTGTGGCTAGGTGCTGTGGCTAGGTGGTGTGGCTAGGAGGGGTGGCTAGGTGCTGTGGCTAGGTGCTGTGGCTCGGTGCTGTGGCTAGATGCTGTGGCTAGGTGCTGTGGCTAGGTGGTGTGGCTTGATGCTGTGGCTAGGTGCTGTGGCTAGGTGCTGTGTCTGCTGCTGTGGCTCAGTGCTGTGGCTAGGTGCTGTGGCTAGGTGGTGTGGCTAAGTGCTGTGGCTAGGTGCTGTGGCTAAGTGCTGTGGCTAGGTGCTGTGGCTAGGTGCTGTGGCTAGGTGGTGTGGCTAGGTGCTGTGGCTAGGTGGTGTGGCTAGGTGGTGTGGCTAGGTGCTGTGGCTAGGTGCTGTGGCTCGGTGCTGTGGCTAGATGCTGTGGCTAGGTGCTGTGGCTAGGTGGTGTGGCTAGGTGCTGTGGCTAAGTGCTGTGGCTAGGTGGTGTGGCTAAGTGCTGTGGCTAGGTGGTGTGGCTAGGTGCTGTGGCTAGGTGGTGTGGCTTGGTGGTGTGTCTGCTGCTGTGGCTAGGTGCTGTGGCTCAGTGCTGTGGCTAGGTGCTGTGGCTAGGTGGTGTGGCTAGGTGCTGTGGCTAGGTGCTGTGGCTCGGTGCTGTGGCTAGATGCTGTGGCTAGGTGCTGTGGCTAGGTGGTGTGTCTTGGTGCTGTGGCTAGGTGGTGTGGCTAGGTGGTGTGGCTAGGTGCTGTGGCTAGGTGCTGTGGCTCGGTGCTGTGGCTAGATGCTGTGGCTAGGTGCTGTGGCTAGGTGGTGTGGCTTGATGCTGTGGCTAGGTGCTGTGGCTAGGTGCTGTGGCTAGGTGCTGTGGCTAGGTGCTGTGGCTAGGTACTGTGGCTAAGTGCTGTGGCTAGGTGGTGTGGCTAGGTGCTGTGGCTAGGTGGTGTGGCTTGGTGGTGTGTCTGCTGCTGTGGCTAGGTGCTGTGGCTCAGTGCTGTGGCTAGGTGCTGTGGCTAGGTGGTGTGGCTAGGTGCTGTGGCTAGGTGCTGTGGCTAAGTGCTGTGGCTAGGTGGTGTGGCTAGGTGGTGTGGCTAGGTGGTGTGGCTAGGTGCTGTGGCTAAGTGGTGTGGCTTGGTGGTGTGGCTAGGTGCTGTGGCTCGGTGCTGTGGCTAGATGCTGTGGCTAGGTGCTGTGGCTAGGTGGTGTGGCTTGATGCTGTGGCTAGGTGCTGTGGCTAGGTGCTGTGGCTAGGTGCTGTGGCTAGGTACTGTGGCTAAGTGCTGTGGCTAGGTGGTGTGGCTAGGTGCTGTGGCTAGGTGGTGTGGCTTGGTGGTGTGTCTGCTGCTGTGGCTAGGTGCTGTGGCTCAGTGCTGTGGCTAGGTGCTGTGGCTAGGTGGTGTGGCTAGGTGCTGTGGCTAGGTGCTGTGGCTAAGTGCTGTGGCTAGGTGGTGTGGCTAGGTGGTGTGGCTAGGTGGTGTGGCTAGGTGCTGTGGCTAGGTGGTGTGGCTAGGAGGGGTGGCTAGGTGCTGTGGCTAGGTGCTGTGGCTCGGTGCTGTGGCTAGATGCTGTGGCTAGGTGCTGTGGCTAGGTGGTGTGGCTTGATGCTGTGGCTAGGTGCTGTGGCTAGGTGCTGTGGCTAGGTGCTGTGGCTAAGTGCTGTGGCTAGGTGGTGTGGCTAGGTGCTGTGGCTAGGTGCTGTGGCTCGGTGCTGTGGCTAGGTGCTGTGGCTAAGTGCTGTGGCTAGGTGGTGTGGCTAGGTGCTGTGGCTAGGTGGTGTGGCTTGGTGGTGTGTCTGCTGCTGTGGCTAGGTGCTGTGGCTCAGTGCTGTGGCTAGGTGCTGTGGCTAGGTGGTGTGGCTCGGTGCTGTGGCTAGATGCTGTGGCTAGGTGCTGTGGCTAGGTGGTGTGGCTTGATGCTGTGGCTAGGTGCTGTGGCTAAGTGCTGTGGCTAGGTGGTGTGGCTAGGTGCTGTGGCTAGGTGGTGTGGCTTGGTGGTGTGTCTGCTGCTGTGGCTAGGTGCTGTGGCTCAGTGCTGTGGCTAGGTGCTGTGGCTAGGTGGTGTGGCTCGGTGCTGTGGCTAGATGCTGTGGCTAGGTGCTGTGGCTAGGTGGTGTGGCTTGATGCTGTGG
>NW_027009714.1:0-41031 GCF_036934945.1 Oncorhynchus masou masou
ACAGTATAGGGCAGCATAGAGATGTAGACTACAGTATGGAGTAGTAGACTACAGTATAGAGCAACATAGAGCAGTAGACTACAGTATAGGGCAGCATAGAGATGTAGACTACAGTATGGAGCAGTAGACTACAGTATAGAGCAGTATAGAGCAGTAGACTACAGTATAGAGCAGTGTACTACAGTATAGAGCAGCATAGAGCAGTAGACTACAGTATAGAGCAGTAGACTACAGTATAGAGCAGCATAGAGCAGTAAACTACAGTATAGAGCAGTAGACTACAGTATGGAGCAGTAGACTACAGTAGAGAGCAGTAGACTGCAGTATAGAGCAGCATAGAGCAGTAGACTACGGTAGAGAGCAATAGACTACAGTAGAGAGCAGAGGACTACAGTATAGAGCAGCATAGAGCAGTAGACTACAGTAGAGAGCAGTAGACTACAGTATGGAGCAGTAGACTACAGTATAGAGCAGTATAGAGCAGTAGACTACAGTAGAGAGCAGTAGACTACAGTATAGAGCAGCATAGAGCAGTAGACTACAGTATAGAGCAGTAGACTACAGTATAGAGCAGCACACTACAGTATAGAGCAGCATAGAGCAGTAGACTACAGTATAGAGCAGTAGACTACAGTATGGAGCAGTAGACTACAGTATAGAGCAGCATAGAGCAGTAGACTACAGTATAGAGCAGCATAGAGCAGTAGACTACAGTATAGAGAAGTAGTCTACAGTATGGAGCAGTAGTCTACAGTATGGAGCAGTAGACTACAGTATGGAGCAGTAGACTACAGTATGGAGCAGTAGGCTACAGTATAGAGCAGTAGACTACAGTATAGAGCAGTAGACTACAATATAGAGCAGCATAGAATAGTAGACTACAGTATAGAGTAGTAGACTACAGTATAGAGCAGTAGACTACAGTATAGAGCAGCATAGAGCAGTAGACTACAGTATAGAGCAGTAGACTACAGTATAGAGCAGCATAGAGCAGTAGACTACAGTATAGGGCAGCATAGAGATGTAGACTACAGTATAGAGCAGTAGACTACAGCATAGAGCAGCATAGAGCAGTTGACTACAGTATAGAGCAGCATAGAGCAGTAGACTACAGTACAGAGCAGTAGACTACAGTATAGAGCAGTCGACTACAGTATAGAGCAGCATAGAGCAGTAGACTACAGTATAGAGCAGTAGACTACTGTATAGAGCAGCATAGAGCAGTAGACTACAGTATGGAGCAGTATAGAGCAGTAGACTACAGTATAGAGCAGTAGACTACAGTATAGAGCAGTAGACTACAGTATAGAGCAGTAGACTACAGTATGGAGCAGTAGACTACAGTATAGAGCAGCATAGAGCAGTAGACTACAGTATAGAGCAGTAGACTACAGTATGGAGCAGTAGACTACAGTATGAGAGCAGTAGATTGCAGTATAGAGCAGCATAGAGCAGTAGACTACAGTAGAGAGCAATAGACTACAGTATAGAGCAGTAGGACTACAGTATAGAGCAGCATAGAGCAGTAGACTACAGTATAGAGCAGCATAGAGCAGTAGACTACAGTATGGAGCAGTATAGAGCAGTAGACTACAGTATAGAGCAGTAGACTACAGCATAGAGCAGTAGACTACAGTATAGAGCAGTAGACTACAGTATGGAGCAGTAGACTACAGTATAGAGCAGCATAGAGCAGTAGACTACAGTAGAGAGCAGTAGACTACAGTATGGAGCAGTAGACTACTGTATAGAGCAGCATAGAGCAGTAGACTACAGTATGGAGCAGCATAGAGCAGTAGACTACAGTAGAGAGCAGTAGACTACAGTATAGAGCAGTATACTACAGTATAGAGCAGCATAGAGCAGTAGACTACAGTATAGAGCAGTAGACTACAGTATGGAGCAGTATAGAGCAGTAGACTACAGTATAGAGCAGTAGACTACAGTATAGAGCAGTAGACTACAGTATAGAGCAGTAGACTACAGTATGGAGCAGTAGACTACAGTATAGAGCAGCATAGAGCAGTAGACTACAGTAGAGAGCAGTAGACTACAGTATGGAGCAGTAGACTACTGTATAGAGCAGCATAGAGCAGTAGACTACAGTATGGAGCAGCATAGAGCAGTAGACTACAGTAGAGAGCAGTAGACTACAGTATAGAGCAGTATACTACAGTATAGAGCAGCATAGAGCAGTAGACTACAGTATAGAGCAGTAGACTACAGTATAGAGCAGCATAGAGCAGTAAACTACAGTATAGAGCAGTAGACTACAGTATGGAGCAGTAGACTACAGTAGAGAGCAGAGCAGTAGACTGCAGTATAGAGCAGCATAGAGCAGTAGACTACAGTAGAGAGCAATAGACTACAGTAGAGAGCAGAAGACTACAGTATAGAGCAGGTAGACTACAGTAGAGAGCAGTAGACTACAGTAGAGAGCAGTAGACTACAGTATGGAGCAGTAGACTACAGTATAGAGCAGTATAGAGCAGTAGACTACAGTAGAGAGCAGTAGACTACAGTATAGAGCAGCATAGAGCAGTAGACTACAGTAGAGAGCAATAGACTACAGTAGAGAGCAGTAGGACTACAGTATAGAGCAGCATAGAGCAGTAGACTACAGTATAGAGCAGCATAGAGCAGTAGACTACAGTATGGAGCAGTATAGAGCAGTAGACTACAGTATAGAGCAGTAGTACTACAGCATAGAGCAGTAGACTACAGTATAGAGCAGTAGACTACAGTATGGAGCAGTAGACTACAGTATAGAGCAGCATAGAGCAGTAGACTACAGTAGAGAGCAGTAGACTACAGTATGGAGCAGTAGACTACTGTATAGAGCAGCATAGAGCAGTAGACTACAGTATAGAGCAGCATAGAGCAGTAGACTACAGTATAGAGCAGTAGACTACAGTATAGAGCAGTAGACTACAGTATAGAGCAGCATAGAGCAGTAGACTACAGTATAGAGCAGTAGACTACAGTATGGAGCAGTATAGAGCAGTAGACTACAGTATAGAGCAGTAGACTACAGTATAGAGCAGTAGACTACAGTATAGAGCAGTAGACTACAGTATGGAGCAGTAGACTACAGTATAGAGCAGCATAGAGCAGTAGACTACAGTAGAGAGCAGTAGACTACAGTATGGAGCAGTAGACTACTGTATAGAGCAGCATAGAGCAGTAGACTACAGTATGGAGCAGCATAGAGCAGTAGACTACAGTATAGAGCAGTAGACTACAGTATAGAGCAGTATACTACAGTATAGAGCAGCATAGAGCAGTAGACTACAGTATAGAGCAGTAGACTACAGTATAGAGCAGCATAGAGCAGTAAACTACAGTATAGAGCAGTAGACTACAGTATGGAGCAGTAGACTACAGTAGAGAGCAGTAGACTGCAGTATAGAGCAGCATAGAGCAGTAGACTACAGTAGAGAGCAATAGACTACAGTAGAGAGCAGAAGACACAGTAGAGCAGTATAGAGCAGTAGACTACAGTAGAGAGCAGAGCTACAGTAGAGAACGAAGACTACAGTATAGAGCAGTATAGAGCAGTAGACTACAGTAGAGAGCAGTAGACTACAGTATAGAGCAGCATAGAGCAGTAGACTACAGTATAGAGCAGTAGACTACAGTATAGAGCAGCACACTACAGTATAGAGCAGCATAGAGCAGTAGACTACAGTATAGAGCAGCACACTACAGTATAGAGCAGTAGACTACAGTATGGAGCAGTAGACTACAGTATAGAGCAGCATAGAGCAGTAGACTACAGTATAGAGCAGCATAGAGCAGTAGACTACAGTATAGAGAAGTAGTCTACAGTATGGAGCAGTAGTCTACAGTATGGAGCAGTGAGCTACAGTATGGAGCAGTAGACTACAGTATGGAGCAGTAGGCTACAGTATAGAGCAGTAGACTACAGTATAGAGCAGTAGACGCTACAATATAGAGCAGCATAGAATAGTAGACTACAGTATAGAGTAGTAGACTACAGTATAGAGCAGTAGACTACAGTATAGAGCAGCATAGAGCAGTAGACTACAGTATAGAGCAGTAGACTACAGTATAGAGCAGCATAGAGCAGTAGACTACAGTATAGGGCAGCATAGAGATGTAGACTACAGTATAGAGCAGTAGACTACAGCATAGAGCAGCATAGAGCAGTTGACTACAGTATAGAGCAGCATAGACAGTAGACTACAGTACAGAGCAGTAGACTACAGTATAGAGCAGTCGACTACAGTATAGAGCAGCATAGAGCAGTAGACTACAGTATAGAGCAGTAGACTACTGTATAGAGCAGCATAGAGCAGTAGACTACAGTATGGAGCAGTAGACTACTGTATAGAGCAGCATGAAACCCAGTAGACTACAGTATGGAGCAGCATAGAGCCAGTAGACTACAGTATAGAATTATTAGACTACAGTATAGAGCAGTATACTACAGTATAGAGCAGCATAGAGCAGTAGGCTACAGTATAGAGCAGTAGACTACAGTATAGAACAGCATAGAGCAGTAAACTACAGTATAGAGCAGTAGACTACAGTATGGAGCAGTAGACTACAGTAGAGAGCAGTAGACTGCAGTATAGAGCAGCATAGAGCAGTAGACTACAGTAGAGAGCAATAGACTACAGTAGAGAGCAGAAGACTACAGTATAGAGCAGCATAGAGCAGTAGACTACAGTAGAGAGCAGTAGACTACAGTAGAGAGCAGTAGACTACAGTATGGAGCAGTAGACTACAGTATAGAGCAGTATAGAGCAGTAGACTACAGTAGAGAGCAGTAGACTACAGTATAGAGCAGCATAGAGCAGTAGACTACAGTATAGAGCAGTAGACTACAGTATAGAGCAGCACACTACAGTATAGAGCAGTAGACTACAGTATGGAGCAGTAGACTACAGTATAGAGCAGCATAGAGCAGTAGACTACAGTGTAGAGCAGCATAGAGCAGTAGACTACAGTATAGAGCAGTAGTCTACAGTATGGAGCAGTAGACTACAGTATGGAGCAGTAGACTACAGTATGGAGCAGTAGACTACAGTATGGAGCAGTAGGCTACAGTATAGAGCAGTAGACTACAGTATAGAGCAGTAGACTACAATATAGAGCAGCATAGAATAGTAGACTACAGTATAGAGTAGTAGACTACAGTATAGAGCAGTAGACTACAGTATAGAGCAGCATAGAGCAGTAGACTACAGTATAGAGCAGTAGACTACAGTATAGAGCAGCATAGAGCAGTAGACTACAGTATAGGGCAGCATAGAGATGTAGACTACAGTATGGAGCAGTAGACTACAGTATAGAGCAGTAGACTACAGCATAGAGCAGCATAGAGCAGTTGACTACAGTATAGAGCAGCATAGAGCAGTAGACTACAGTATAGAGCAGTAGACTACTGTATGAGAGCAGCATAGAGCAGCATGGGCAGTATAGAGCCAGTAGACTGCAGTATACGGTAGACTGGCAGACCACAGAGCAGAGTAGACTACGGCATGGAGCAGTAGACTACAGCAGAGTATAGAGCAGCAGACTGCATTGTATAGCAGTGCAGACTACGGTATGGAGCAGCAGACTCATCTGTAAGGCAACATTAACAGACCACAGTATGGAGCAGCATAGAGCAGTAGACTACAGTATGGAGCAGCAGACTATGGTATAGAGCAGTGACTACTAATAGATGAACAGTAGACTACAGTATGGAGCAGTAGACTACAGTATAGAGCAGTATAGAGCAGTACACTACAGTAGAGACAGTAGACTACAGTATGGAGCAGTAGACTACAGTATAGGCAATCACAGAGCAGTAGACTAGTGAGAGCAGTAGACTACAGTACAGAGCAGTAGACTACAGTAGAGAGCAGAAGACTACAGTATGGAGCAGTATATATAGAGCAGACTACAGTATGGAGCAGTAGACTACAGATATGGAGCAGTAGACTACAGCATAGAGCAGTAGACTACAGTATGGAGCAGTAGACTACAGTATGGGAGTAGCGCAGACAGTAGACTACACAGCAGTAGACTACAGTATGAAGTAGACTACAGCATAGAGCAGTAGACTACAGCATAGGAGCAGTAGACTACAGTATGGAGCAGTAGACTACAGTATGTGGGAGCATGGAGCAGTAGACTACAGCATAGAGCAGTAGACTACAGTATGGAGCAGACCAAGGCAGTATAGAGCAGTAGACAGTGAGCAGTAGACTACAGTACAGCAGCAGACCAAGAATAGACTGAGTATGGAGGCAATAGACTACAGTATAGAGCAGAACTACAGCATACTAATAAACTGCCAGCATGGAGCAGTAGACTACAGTATAGAGCAGTAGACTACAGTATGGAGCAGACTACAGCATAAGAAGTAGACTACAGTATGGGCAGACTACAGCATGGAGTAGACTACGTAGAGCAGTAGACTACAGCATACAGCAGTAGACTACAGCATGGAGCATTGACCCAGTATAGAGCAGTAGACTACAGTATAGGGAGCAGTAGACTACAGCATAGAGCAGTAGACTACAGTATGGAGCAGTAGACTACAGTATAGCAGTAGACTACAGTATGGAGCAGTAGACTACAGTATAGAGCAGTAGACACAGGTATGGAGCAGTAGACTACAGTATGGAGCAGTAGACCAAGTAGAACAGTAGACTACAGTATGGAGCAGTAGACTACAGTATAGAGCAGTAGACTACAGTATGGAGCAGTAGACAGTATGGAGCAATCATTACAGCATAGAGCAGTAGACTACAGTATGAGACAGTAGACTACAGTATAGAGCAGCATAGAGCAGTAGCAGTAGAGTAGACTACAGTATGGAGCAGTAGACTGCAAGTTACAGAGAATGTAATCTGTCTATGTCCCAATGGCACCCTATTCCCTATTTAGTGCACTGCTTTTGCCACAGGGTTCTGGTGTAAAGTAGTGCACTATATATAGGGAATAGCGTACAGGGCTCTGGTCAATGTAGTCCACTATATAGGGAATAGGTGAAATAGGGCTCTGATCAACAGTAGTGCACTATCTAGGGGATAGGGTGCCATTTGGAACAAAATGTCCAGATTCAGTCTAATGCGTTCCTCTGAGTTGGTTATTTTCATGTTCCTCCTCCAGCCTTGATCCCAGATGCAGAGAATCAAATGAAACCGTGTCTGGGGTGTTGATGAGATGCAGGGATGTGGGCCAAACCCCAGAGACAGCCCAACGGGGAGAAATGGACACAACGATGACCATCAATGGATTGTTGCTGTTTTAGCAACCACGAAGAAAACTCCCCATGGCAACAACATACTGCTGCTAACATTTTGTTTTCATGTCACTCTCTCACTCTCTCTCATGCACACACGCACGCACGCACACGCACACACGCACGCACACACACACACACACACACACACACACACACACACACACACACACACACACACACACACACACACACACACACCGTCACTCATCATAAAGCTTGTGGTCTCATCTCCCAAGCCCCCATTACATAATCTAGCAACATTTAAGCCCCGCTCACCATCATCAAATTCAACTACATTATCTGTCCTGTTTTAAACGATTACATCACTATCATAATGACTTCACATGACTAGTTTGTCATTGAGAGAGAGAGAGAGAGAGACACAGAGAGAGACAGAGAGAGAGAGACAGAGAGAGAGACAGAGAGAGAGAAACAGAGAGAGGAACAGAGAGAGACAGAGAGAGAGAGAGAGAGTCGATCAGGGCGTGGGTTCTTCTTGTCTTTCTACATATTCATCGTGGCTTGTTTGAAGATGTTGGTCGGCCTCGTTCACATCGCGGAGAAAGAAATGTCAGTCAAAATAACTTTTGACCAGAGCCCTATTCCCTATACAGTGCACTACTTTAGACCAGAGCCCTATTCCCTATACAGTGCACTACTTTAGACCAGAGCCCTATTCCCTATACAGTGCACTACTTTAGACCAGAGCCCTATTCCCTATACAGTGCACTACTTTAGACCAGAGCCCTATTCCCTATACAGTGCACTACTTTAGACCAGAGCCCTATTCCCTATACAGTGCACTACTTTAGACCAGAGCCCTATTCCCTATATAGTGCACTACTTTTGACCAGAGCCCTATTCCCAATATAGTGCACTACTTTAGACCAGGGCCCTATTCCATATATAGTGCACTACTTTTGACCAGGGCCCTATTCCATATATAGTGCACTACTTTTGACCAGAGCCCTATTCCCTATATAGTGCACTACTTTTGACCAGAGCCCTATGGGCCTTGTTCAAAAGAAGTGCATATGCGAATAGAGTTGATTTATTTAGGAAGCCTTGATTCTACAGAACTAGAGTAGAAGAGAGGAATCAGGAAGTCCACATCAGGAAGATAGAGAGGAATCAGGAAGTCAACATCAGGAAGATAGAGAGGAATCAGGGAAGTCAACATCAGGAAGATAGAGAGGAATCAGGAAGTCAACATCAGGAAGATAGAGAGAATCAGGAAGTCAACATCAGGAAGATAGAGAGGAGTCAGGAAGTCAACATCAGGAAGATAGAGAGGAGTCAGGAAGTCAACATCAGGAAGATAGAGAGGAGTCAGGAAGTCAACATCAGGAAGATAGAGAGGAGTCAGGAAGTCAACATCAGGAAGATAGAGAGGAATCAGGAAGTCAACATCAGGAAGATAGAGAGGAGTCAGGAAGTCAACATCAGGAAGATAGAGAGGAATCAGGAAGTCAACATCAGGAAGATAGAGAGGAATCAGGAAGTCAACATCAGGAAGATAGAGAGGAATCAGGAAGTCAACATCAGGAAGATAGAGAGGAGTCAGGAAGTCAACATCAGGAAGATAGAGAGGAGTCAGGAAGTCAACATCAGGAAGATAGAGAGGAGTCAGGAAGTCAACATCAGGAAGATAGAGAGGAGTCAGGAAGTCAACATCAGGAAGATGGAGAGGAGTCAGGAAGTCAACATCAGGAAGATGGAGAGGAGTCAGGAAGTCAACATCAGGAAGATAGAGAGGAGTCAGGAAGTCAACATCATGAAGATAGAGAGGAGTCAGGAAGTCAACATCAGGAAGATAGAGAGGAGTCAGGAAGTCAACATCAGGAAGATGGAGAGGAATCAGGAAGTCAACATCAGGAAGATGAGAGGAGGTCAGGAAGTCAACATCAGGAAGATAGAGAGGAGTCAGGAAGTCAACATCAGGAAGATAGAGAGGAGTCAGGAAGTCAACATCAGGAAGATAGAGAGGAGTCAGGAAGTCAACATCAGGAAGATAGAGAGAGAGTCAGGAAGTCAACATCAGGAAGATGGAGGAGGAGTCAGGAAGTCAACATCAGGAAGATGGAGAGGAGTCAGGAAGTCAACATCAGGAAGATAGAGAGGAGTCAGGAAGTCAACATCAGGAAGATAGAGAGGAGTCAGGAAGTCAACATCAGGAAGATAGAGAGGAGTCAGGAAGTCAACATCAGGAAGATGGAGAGGAATCAGGAAGTCAACATCAGGAAGATAGAGAGGAATCAGGAAGTCAACATCAGGAAGATAGAGAGGAATCAGGAAGTCAACATCAGGAAGATAGAGAGGAATCAGGAAGTCAACATCAGGAAGATGGCGAGGAATAAGGAAGTCAACATCAGGAAGATAGCGAGGAATAAGGAAGTCAACATCAGGAAGATAGAGAGGAGTCAGGAAGTCAACATCAGGAAGATGGAGAGGGAGTCAGGAAGTCAACATCAGGAAGATGGAGAGGAGTCAGGAAGTCAACATCAGGAAGATAGAGAGGAGTCAGGAAGTCAACATCAGGAAGATAGAGAGGAGTCAGGAAGTCAACATCAGGAAGATAGAGAGGAGTCAGGAAGTCAACATCGGAAGATGGAAGAGTCAGAGTAAGCATGAAGAAGCGAAGTCAGAAGTCAACAGGAAGATGAAGAGAGTCAGGAAGTCAGCATCAGGAAGATGAGAGGAGTCAGGAAGTCAACATCAGGAAGATGGAGAGAGTCAGTCATCAGGAAGATGAGAGGAGTCAGAGGAAGTCAACATCAGGAAGATAGAGAGGGAGGTCAGAGTCAACATCGGAAAGATAGAGAGTCAGGAAGTCAACATCAGGAAGATAGAGAGAGTCAGGAAGTCAACATCAGGAAGATAGAGAGGAATCAGGAAGTCAACATCAGGAAGATAGAGAGGAGTCAGGGAAGTCAACATCAGGAAGATAGAGAGGAATCAGGAAGTCAACATCAGGAAGATAGAGAGGAATCAGGAAGTCAACATCAGGAAGATAGAGAGGAGTCAGAAGTCAACATCAGGAAGATAGAGAGGAAGTCATCAGGAAGATAGAGAGGAATCAGGAAGTCAACATCAGGAAGATAGAGAGGAGTCAGGAAGTCAACATCAGGAAGATAGAGAGGAGTCAGGAAGTCAACATCAGGAAGATAGAGAGGAGTCAGGAAGTCAACATCAGGAAGATGGAGAGGAGTCAAAGTCAACATCAGGAAGATAGAGAGGAGTCAGGAAGTCAACATCAGGAAGATAGAGAGGAATCAGGAAGTCCCATCAGAAGAGTAAAGAGTCAGTCATATCAAATTGAGGAGTCAGTCACATCAGGAAGGTAGAGAGGTCAGAGTCCCATGAAGGAGATGAGAGGACTCGGAAGTCAACATCAGGAAGATAGAGGACTCTGGGAAGTCAACATCAGGAGAAGATGGAAGGTCAGGAAGTCCATGGGAAGATGGAGAGAGTCAGGAAGTCAACATCAGGAAGATGGAGAGGAGTCCAGGAAGTCCACATCAGGAAGTGAGAGGGAGTCCCAGAGTACATCCAGGGAAGTGGAGAGGAGTCAGGAAGTCAACATCAGGAAGATGGAGAGGAGTCAGAAGTCCACATCAGGAAGATAGAGAGGAATCAGGAAGTCAACATCAGGTAGATGGAGAGGAGTCAGGAAGTCAACATCAGGAAGATAGAGAGAAGTCAGGAAGTCAACATCAGGAAGATGGAGAGGAGTCAGGAAGTCAACATCAGGAAGATGGAGAGGAGTCAGGAAGTCAACATCAGGAAGATAGAGAGGAATCAGGAAGTCAACATCAGGAAGATAGAGAGGAATCAGGAAGTCAACATCAGGAAGATAGAGAGGAATCAGGAAGTCAACATCAGGAAGATGAGAGGAATCAGGAAGTCAACATCAGGAAGATAGAGAGGAATCAGGAAGTCAACATCAGGAAGATAGAGAGGAGTCAGGAAGTCAACAACAGGAAGATAGAGAGGAGTCAGGAAGTCAACATCAGGAAGATAGAGAGGAGTCAGGAAGTCCACATCAGGAAGATGGAGAGGAATCAGGAAGTCAACATCAGGAAGATAGAGAGGAGTCAGGAAGTCCACATCAGGAAGATGGAGAGGAATCAGGAAGTCAACATCAGGAAGATAGAGAGGAGTCAGGAAGTCCACATCAGGAAGATAGAGAGGAATCAGGAAGTCAACATCAGGAAGATAGAGAGGAATCAGGAAGTCAACATCAGGAAGATAGAGAGGAATCAGGAAGTCAACATCAGGAAGATGAGAGGAGTCAGGAAGTCCACATCAACACTTGGCTGACTGCCTGATACACAATAACTATAGTTCTTATATTTCATTACATCCAGATTACAGTCTTATAACGCTTTATCATCGACTTCATGAAGATGTATCTGTATGTATCTGGGGACCTGTTCTGTTGATTACTGCAGCATCATTTGATAATCAACTGTGGTATTCACAACAACCCAACAGGCCTCAATGATCACAATGAATTGTCTCTGTTGGTTTGCTGTAGCATCTATGCTAGCTCGACTGGGAGAGTGATCAGATGTTACGGCCAGGCGGGGGTGGTTGGGTGTAAACCAAGTTGTTGAAAGTGTTAGATTTCGTATCCTGCATCCAATAAGTCACCCTCCCATACCAACACTCTCTACCCCTCCCAAAGTCTCCTTCACTGCTCTCTCTCCCCCTTCTCCTCCGCTCTCTCTCCTCCGCTTCTCTCTCCCCCTCTCTCCTCCTTCTCTCTCTCCTACTCTCTCCTCCGCTTCTCTCTCCCTCCTCTCTCCTCCGCTCCTCTCTCCCCCTCTCTCCCTCCGCTTCTCTCTCCCTCCTCCTCTCTCCCCTCCGCTTCTCTCTCCCTCCTCTCTCTCTCCCTCTCTCTCCCCCTCTCTCCTCCGCTTCTCTCTCTCCCCCTCTCTCCTCCGCTTCTCTCTCCCCCTCTCTCTCTCCGCTTCTCTCTCCCCCTTTCTTCTCGCTTCTCTCTCTCTCCGCTTCTCTCTCCCCCTCTGTCCCCCTCTCTCTCTCCGCTTCTCTCTCTCCCCCTCTCTCCTCCTGCTTCTCTCTCCCCCTCTCTCCCCTCCTCTTTCCTCCCGC
Source organism: Oncorhynchus masou masou (assembly GCF_036934945.1). Lineage (NCBI taxonomy): Eukaryota > Metazoa > Chordata > Actinopteri > Salmoniformes > Salmonidae > Oncorhynchus > Oncorhynchus masou. Next base: position 12,380 of record NW_027009714.1, read on the forward strand.
TTCTCTCTCCCCTCTCTCCTCCGCTCTCTCTCTCCCCCTCTCTCCTCTCGCTTCTCTCTCCCCCTCTCTCTCCTTCTCTCTCCCCCTCTCTCTCCCGCTTCTCTCTCCCCCTCTCTCCTCCCGCTCTCTCTCTCCCTCTCTCTCCCTCCGCTCTCTCTCCCCCTCTCTCTCTCCGCTTCTCTCTCTCCCTCTCTCTCCTCCCTCTCTCTCCCTCTCTCCTCCGCTTCTCTCTCCCCCTCTCTCCCCCTCTCTCCTCCCTTTCTCTCCCCCTCTCTCCCCCTCTCTCCTCCCTTCTCTCTCCCCCCTCTCTCCTCCGCTTCTCTCTCCCCTCCCTCTCTCTTCTCTCTCCCCCTCTCTCTCCGCTTCTCTCTCCCCCTCTCTCCTCCGCTTCTCTCTCCCCCTCTCTCCCCCTCTCTCCCCCTCTCTCCTCCGCTTCTCTCTCCCTCTCCCTCCTCTCTCTCTCTCTCCCCCTCTCTCTCTCGCTCTCTCTCCCCTTCCCTCTCTCGGCTTCTCTCTCCCCCTCTCTCTCCGCTTCTCTCTCCCCCTCCCTCCTCCCTCTCTCTCTCCCTCTCTCTCTCCCTCTCTCTCTCCCCCTCTCTCCCCCTCTCTCCTCTCGCTTCTCTCTCCCCCTCCCTCCTCCAATTCTCTCTCCCCCTCTCTCCTCCGCTTCTCTCTCCCTCCTCTCTCTCTCTCTCTCTCTCTCCCCCTCTCTCCTCCGCTTCTCTCTCCCCCTCTCTCCCCCTCTCTCTCTCGTTTCTCTCTCCCCCTCTCTCCCCCTCTCTCCTCCGCTTCTCTCTCCCCCTCCCTCCTCTCTTCTCTCTCCCCCTCTCTCTCCCTCCTCTCTCTCCCCCTCCCTCTCTCTCTCTCTCTCTCCCCCTCTCTCCTCTCTCTCTCTCTCTCCCCCTCTCTCCTCTCTCTCTCTCTCCCCCCTCTCTCCCTCTCTCTCCCTCTCTCTCCTCCCTCTCTCTCTCCCCTCCCTCCCTCCGCTTCTCTCTCCCCCTCTCTCTCCTCCCTCTCTCTCTCCCTTCCCTCTCTCGCTCTCTCTCTCTCCCTCTCTCCTCCCTCTCTCTCTCCCCCTCTCTCCTCCGCTTCTCTCTCCCCCTCTCTCCCCCTCTCTCTCCCTCTCTCTCCTCCCGCTTCTCTCTCCCCCTCCCTCCTCCCTCTCTCTCTCCCCCTCTCTCCTCCCTCTCTCTCCCTCTTCCCTCTCGGCTTCTCTCTCCCCCTCCCTCCTCCCTTCTCTCTCCCCCTCTCTCTCTCTCTCGCTTCTCTCTCTCCCTCTCTCTCCCCCTCTCTCCTCTCTCTCTCTCTCTCCCCCTCCCTCCTCCAATTCTCTCTCCCCCTCCCTCCTCTGCTTCTCTCTCCCCCTCTCTCCCCCTCTCTCCTCCACTTCTCTCTCCCCCTCTCTCCCTGCCCATTCTTCACTGCATACATCTGTAACCGCTCAGGGTCCAGTGGGTTGGATCTGCTTTGTAAAAAGGCCCTGAACACTATGACCAGAAAAGAAAGAGCTGGACTGAGTCATAGACTGTTAGAGTGTAGCAGACCAGAGTAGGGCAGAGTGCATCTCTCTAACCCACAGCTCTGTCAGGGCAGCAGGTGGTCTGGCTAGTGGGACACTTTTAGTAAAAAAAAAGGTTACACAAGTGTTCTTCGGCTGTCCCGACATGAGACCTCTTTTTGGCTCCAGTTAGAACCCTTTTGGGTTCCATGTAGAACCCTCTGTGGAAAGGGTTCTGCACGGAACCCAAAGGGTTCTACCTGGAGCAAAATAGGGTTATTCAAAGGGTTCTCAAACGAGCACAGCAAAATAACCTTTTTAGGTTCTAGATAGCAAAAATGTTTCTAAGAGTGTAGTGTAGGATTGTTGTCTGGTTCTGTTCACTTCAGAAGGCCTGAATGTGTGATTTATCTGTGTGTGCTGACGAGTAGAATCAACAGCATCAACAACAATGCCCCTCCTATCCTAAATCAAATCTCATTTTATTGGTCACATACACGTGTTTAGCAGATGTTATTGCGGGTGTAGCGATATGCTTGTGTTTCTAGCCTCGACAGTGCGGTAATATCTAACAAATTACACAACATTTACCCAATACACGCACATCTAAGTAGGAATGAACTAGGACTATATACATATATGGACGAGAGATGTCAGAGAGGAACGGACTAAGATACAGTAGAATAATATAGAATACAGTATATACATATGAGATGAGTAATGCATAGACTAAGATACAGTAGAATAATATAGAATACAGTATATACATATGAGATGAGTAATGCATAGACTAAGATACAGTAGAATAGAATAGAATACAGTATATACATATGAGATGAGTAATGCATAGACTAAGATACAGTAGAATAATATAGAATACAGTATATACATATGAGATGAGTAATGCATAGACTAAGATACAGTAGAATAGAATAGAATACAGTATATACATATGAGATGAGTAATGCATAGACTAAGATACAGTAGAATAATATAGAATACAGTATATACATATGAGATGAGTAATGCATAGACTAAGATACAGTAGAATAATATAGAATACAGTATATACATATGAGATGAGTAATGCATAGACTAAGATACAGTAGAATAGAATAGAATACAGTATATACATATGAGATGAGTAATGCATAGACTAAGATACAGTAGAATAATATAGAATACAGTATATACATATGAGATGAGTAATGCATAGACTAAGATACAGTAGAATAGAATAGAATACAGTATATACATATGAGATGAGTAATGCATAGACTAAGATACAGTAGAATAATATAGAATACAGTATATACATATGAGATGAGTAATGCATAGACTAAGATACAGTAGAATAGAATAGAATACAGTATATACATATGAGATGAGTAATGCATAGACTAAGATACAGTAGAATAATATAGAATACAGTATATACATATGAGATGAGTAATGCATAGACTAAGATACAGTAGAATAATATAGAATACAGTATATACATATGAGATGAGTAATGCATAGACTAAGATACAGTAGAATAGAATAGAATACAGTATATACATATGAGATGAGTAATGCATAGACTAAGATACAGTAGAATAATATAGAATACAGTATATACATATGAGATGAGTAATGCATAGACTAAGATACAGTAGAATAATATAGAATACAGTATATACATATGAGATGAGTAATGCATAGACTAAGATACAGTAGAATAGAATAGAATACAGTATATACATATGAGATGAGTAATGCATAGACTAAGATACAGTAGAATAATATAGAATACAGTATATACATATGAGATGAGTAATGCATAGACTAAGATACAGTAGAATAGAATAGAATACAGTATATACATATGAGATGAGTAATGCATAGACTAAGATACAGTAGAATAATATAGAATACAGTATATACATATGAGATGAGTAATGCATAGACTAAGATACAGTAGAATAATATAGAATACAGTATATACATATGAGATGAGTAATGCATAGACTAAGATACAGTAGAATAGAATAGAATACAGTATATACATATGAGATGAGTAATGCATAGACTAAGATACAGTAGAATAATATAGAATACAGTATATACATATGAGATGAGTAATGCATAGACTAAGATACAGTAGAATAGAATAGAATACAGTATATACATATGAGATGAGTAATGCATAGACTAAGATACAGTAGAATAATATAGAATACAGTATATACATATGAGATGAGTAATGTATAGACTAAGATACAGTAGAATAATATAGAATACAGTATATACATATGAGATGAGTAATGCATAGACTAAGATACAGTAGAATAATATAGAATACAGTATATACATATGAGATGAGTAATGCATAGACTAAGATACAGTAGAATAATATAGAATACAGTATATACATATGAGATGAGTAATGCATAGACTAAGATACAGTAGAATAGAATAGAATACAGTATATACATATGAGATGAGTAATGCATAGACTAAGATACAGTAGAATAATATAGAATACAGTATATACATATGAGATGAGTAATGCATAGACTAAGATACAGTAGAATAATATAGAATACAGTATATACATATGAGATGAGTAATGCATAGACTAAGATACAGTAGAATAGAATAGAATACAGTATATACATATGAGATGAGTAATGCATAGACTAAGATACAGTAGAATAATATAGAATACAGTATATACATATGAGATGAGTAATGCATAGACTAAGATACAGTAGAATAGAATAGAATACAGTATATACATATGAGATGAGTAATGCATAGACTAAGATACAGTAGAATAATATAGAATACAGTATATACATATGAGATGAGTAATGCATAGACTAAGATACAGTAGAATAATATAGAATACAGTATATACATATGAGATGAGTAATGCATAGACTAAGATACAGTAGAATAGAATAGAATACAGTATATACATATGAGATGAGTAATGCATAGACTAAGATACAGTAGAATAATATAGAATACAGTATATACATATGAGATGAGTAATGCATAGACTAAGATACAGTAGAATAGAATAGAATACAGTATATACATATGAGATGAGTAATGCATAGACTAAGATACAGTAGAATAATATAGAATACAGTATATACATATGAGATGAGTAATGTATAGACTAAGATACAGTAGAATAATATAGAATACAGTATATACATATGAGATGAGTAATGCATAGACTAAGATACAGTAGAATAGAATAGAATACAGTATATACATATGAGATGAGTAATGTATAGACTAAGGTACAGTTGAATAGCATAGAATACTGTATATACAAAGGTGATGAGTAATGCCAGGTATGTAAACATTATTAAAGTGACTAAGATACCGTAGAATGATATAGAATACAGTATATACATATGAGATGAGTAATGCATAGACTAAGATACAGTAGAGTAGAATAGAATACAGTATATACATATGAGATGAGTAATGCATAGACTAAGATACAGTAGAGTAGAATAGAATACAGTATACACATATGAAATGAGTAATGCCAGGTATGTAAACATTATTAAAGTGACTAGTGTTCCATTCCTTAAAGTGGCCAGTGATTTCTAGTTTATGTCTATAGGCAGCAGCCTCTAATGTGCTGGAGATGTCTGTTTAACAGTCTGATGGCCTTGAGATGGAAGCTGTTTTTCAGTCTCGGTCAAAGTTTTGATGCACCTCTACTGGCCTTGCCTTCAGGATTATAGGGGGTGAACATGCAGTGGCTCGGGTGGTTGATGACCTTGATGATCTTTTTGGCCTTCCCGTGACATCGGATGCTGTAGGTGTCCTGGAGGGCGAGGTAGTTTGCCCTTTTCTATTGGTTCCCTTGAGTTTTCCAAAGTTCTAGAAGCATTGAGGAAGGCATAGAAAATAGGCATTAGTTTGCTGTTAATCACAAAAGTGGTTTTCAAACCCCTTTCTCCATCTCCCAGAGTACATCTTGATGGCTTCCCGTCTCCGTCCCTCCGTTTCTCTGCCAGTGTGCGTCTCTGTCAGAAACTCTGTGAAACAGTTGAAAAATATTTGGCAAATAAATCAAAACTAAGATGGGAGGGGTTGAGTGTAGCTGAAGGCTGGGACTGGATGGTGTTCAGAGATAGATGGGAGGGGTTGAGGGGAGCTGAAGGATGGGACTGGATGGTGTTCAGAGATAGATGGGAGGGGTTGAGGTAGCTGAAGGGTGGGACTGGATGGTGTTCAGAGATAGATGGGAGGGGTTGAGGGTAGCTGAAGGGTGGGACTGGATGGTGTTCAGTGATAGATGGGAGGGATTGAGGGGAGCTGAAGGCTGGGATTGGATGGTGTTCAGAGATAGATGGGAGGGGTTGAGGGGAGCTGAAGGATGGGACTGGATGGTGTTCAGAGATAGATGGGAGGGGTTGAGGGGAGCTGAAGGCTGGGATTGGATGGTGTTCAGAGATAGATGGGAGGGGTTGAGGGGAGCTGAATGGTGGGACTGGATGGTGTTCAGAGATAGATGGGAGGGGTTGAGGGGAGCTGAAGGCTGGGATTGGATGGTGTTCAGTGATAGATGGGAGGGATTGAGGGAGCTGAAGGCTGGGATTGGATGGTGTTCAGAGATAGATGGGAGGGGTTGAGGGAGCTGAAGGATGGGACTGGATGGTGTTCAGAGATAGATGGGAGGGGTTGAGGGTAGCTGAAGGGTGGGACTGGATGGTGTTCAGAGATAGATGGGAGGGGTTGAGGGGAGCTGAAGGGTGGGACTGGATGGTGTTCAGAGATAGATGGGAGGGGTTGAGGGTAGCTGAAGGACTGGATGGTGTTCAGAGATAGATGGGAGGGTTGAGGGAGCTGAAGGGTGGGACTGGATGGTGTTCAGAGATAGATGGGAGGGGTTGAGGGAGCTGAAGGGTGGGACTGGATGGTGTTCAGAGATAGATGGGAGGGGTTGAGGGTAGCTGAAGCGTGGGACTGGATGGTGTTCAGAGATAGATGGGAGGGGTTGAGGGGAGCTGAAGGGTGGGACCAGATGGTGTTCAGAGATAGATGGGAGGGGTTGAGGGGAGCTGAAGGGTGGGACTGAAAATAAACCAATATACTATGTCTGTAAATGTATACAGTGCCTTCGGAAACTATTTTAGACTCCTTGACTTTGCCCACATTATTTCTTCATCAATTTACACACTTTACCGCATAATGACAAAGCAGGCTATACTTTTTTTGCAAATGTGTTACAAATAAAACACGGAAATATCACATTTACATAAGTATTCAGACCCTTTACTCGGTACTTTGTTGAAGCACCTTTGGCAGCGATTACATCCTCGGATCTTCTTGGGTATGAAGCTACAAGCATGAATGTAACAAAATATGGAAAAAGTCAAGGGGTCTGAATACTTTCCCGAAGGCTCTGTATAGTATGTATAAGCTGTAAGTAGATGCCTAAGTGTTGTTGTTTATTAGTTTACACCAATTAGGGGAGTGGTGGTAAGGGTTAGGGGACAATAATAAAGGAAAATATAGTTTAAAAATACAAAACATATTTGTGGCTTCCATCAATCTGCAATATTAAAGCTGATCTAATCCATAACAACATCAAAATATTATTGTTATCTGGTGTTCTTGTTGTCTTGGTTTGATATTGTGTTTCATAAAATGTTGATAATTGAGGCTGATGAAAGATAAGGGAAAATGGATATTGATGTATTTTTGAAAAGTAAAGTTCATTTTGCAATAGACACGTGTTGCTTTCCACTCTCTTGTCAAGTCGTTTGGCCTGGAATTCTTCCCTCTGATTCTGTCACACTAAAAGGTTATTGTGGTTTATGGTTGTTCTGTGAAGTACATTTTTGGGACATCATATTTACGTCCCTTAGTGTCAGTTGTCAGAGGATCCTAAACGCCTGGCTGTGGCACGCATGCACACGCACGCACGCATACGCACACACACACACACACACACACAACACACACACACACACACACACACACACACACACACACACACACACACACACACACACACACACACACACACACACACACACACACACACACACACGGCAGTACAAAGTATCATCAAGGCCAAATGGTGGCTACATTAGAAGAATCTCATGTCTAAAATATATTTGGTTTATTAAACTTTTTTTAGTTACTACATGATTCCATATGTGTTATTTCATAGTTTGATGTCTTACTATTATTCTACAATGCAGAGAAAATAGTAAAAATTAAGGAAAAACCCTTAATGGTAGTGTCCAAACTTTTGACTGGTACGTTATATTGACAAAAAAAGCCTTCCTCACCTGATGTCATGCTTGTTATCCCACCCCAGTGTACACAGCAACCTGTCAGACAAACAGAAGGCCCCATGTTGTGTTCCCCCTCCTCCCTGGCTTCACTCTCCGGCAGCAACACTTTAGAGAAGGACACACAACTCTCTGAAAGGATGTAAGCTGCAGATTTTGTTTATTGGCAGAACCAGGACAATGTTGGCAAACGTGGAATGACAACATGACTGGGGCAGCTGGACACACACACGCTCCACTGATCAGAGTCTAACCAGCCCAGCACCAAGGACAGAGTGGTGTCAACAGCTGGGGGCAGCCAGGAGACAGCCAGGATGTGGTGTCATTGTGACTCCTGTTCATCAAAGTTAATCACAGCTAGTTACATACCCACTGCTGTCTGGTCCATGCGATCTACTGTGACACACAACACAATACTCACTTATAGAACTGGCCTGAACAGAACAGACTGTATACTGGCCTGGACAGGACAGACTGAATACTGGCCTGGACAGGACAGACTGAATACTGGCTGGACAGGACAGACTGAATACTGGCCTGGAGAGAACAGACTGTATACTGGCCTGGACAGGACAGACTGAGCACTGGCACTGGACAGGACAGACTGAATACTGGCCTGGACAGAACAGGACAGGACAGACTCATATTGAACACTGGACAGGACAGGACAGGACAGGACAGGACAGACTCATATTGAACACTGACAGGACAGGACAGAACAGGACAGACTCATACTGAACACTGGACAGGACAGGACAGGACAGACTCATATTGAACACTGGACAGGACAGGACAGGACAGACTCATATTGAACACTGGACAGGACAGGACAGACTCCTACTGAACACTGGACAGGACAGGGACAGGACAAGACTGACTCATACTGAACTGGACAGTCCAGGGCTGTTCTCTGTGTTTATTGGTCCTGGTTGGCCCTGGTTGGTTGGGCCTTGTTGGTTGGTCCTGGTTGGTTGGTCCAGGTTGGTTGTACCATTGGCAGCACATGTACCGTTTGAATCTTAGTCATGAAGGTGATGTGTTTTGCCTTAGTTTATTTCCTTGTTTTTTAGAGGACGATTCTGGAATAAAAGAGGTTGAGTGAGGATATGGCTGCTTGTCCTTCCTTTCCGAGGTCTTTCTCAGGTCTTCCCCAGGTCTTCCCAGGTCTTTCCCAGGTCTTCCCAGGTCTTTCCCAGGTCTTTTTCCCAGGTCTTCCCAGGTCTTCCCAGGTCTTTTCAGGTCTTTCCCAGGTCTTTCCCAGGTCTTCCCCAGGTCTTTCCCAGGTCTTCCCAGGTCTTCCAGGTCTTTCTCAGGTCTTTCCCAGGTCTTCCCCAGGTCTTTCCCAGGTCTTTCCCAGGTCTTTCCCAGGTCTTTCCCAGGTCTTTCCCAGGTCTTTTCGAGTCTTTCTCAGGTCTTCCCAGGTCTTCCAGGTCTTCCCAGGTCTTTTCCCAGGTCTTTCCCAGGTCTTTCCCAGGTCTTTCCCAGGTCTTCCCAGGTCTTCCAGGTCTTTCTCAATGTTTCCCCAGGTCTTTCCCAGGTCTTCCCAGGTCTTCCCAGGTCTTTCTCAGGTCTTTCCCAGGTCTTTCTCAGGTCTTCTCCCCAGGTCTTCCCAGGTCTTTCCCAGGTCTTCCCCCCAGGTCTTCCCAGGTCTTCCCAGGTCTTTCTCAGGTCCTCCTCAGGTCTTCCCAGGTCTTTCTCAGGTCTTTCCCAGGTCTTTTCTCAGGGTTCTTCCCCAGGTCTTCCCCAGGTCTTCCCAGGTCTTTCCCAGGGTCTTTCTCTGGTCTTTTCAGGTCTTCCAGGTCTTCCCCAGGTCTTTCCCAGGTCTTTCCCAGGTCTTTCCCAGGTCTTCCCAGGTCTTCCCCAGGTCTTTCTTGGTCTTTCCCAGGTCTTTCCCAGGTCTTTCCCAGGCCTTTCCAAGGTTCTTTCCAGATCTTTCCAAGGTTCCCCAGATCTTTCCAAGGTCTTTCCCAGGCCTTTCTCAGGTCTTCTTCTCTGTCTTTCAGGGTCTTTCCCAGGTCTTCTTCCTCTAGGTCTTTTCTGGTCTTTCCCAGGTCTCTTCTCTGGTCTTTCCCAGGTCTTTCTGGTCTTCTTCTCAGGTCTTTCTGGTCTTTCCTAGGTCTTTCTCTGGTCTTTCCTGGTGGGCTTTCTCTGGTCTTTCCCAGGGCTTTCTCTGGTCTTTCTCAGGTCTTACCAAGGTCTTTCCCAGATCTTTCAAGGTCTTTCCAAGGTCTTTCCAGATCTTTCCAAGGTCTTTCCCAGGCCTTTCTGGTCTTTCCTAGGTCTTTCCAGGTCTTTCCAGGTCTTTCCCAGGTCTTTCCCAGGTCTTTCTCAGGTCTTTTTCAGGTCTTTTCCAGGTCTTTTTCCCAGGCCTTTCTGGTCTTTCCCAGGTCTTTCCCAGGTCTTTCCCAGGTCTTTCCTAGTCTTTCTCAGGTCTTTCTCTGGTCTTTCCCAGGTCTTTCCAAAGTCTTTCTCTGGTCTTTCTCAGGTCTTTCCGTCTTTCCCAGATCTTTCCAAGGTCTTCCCCAGGTCTTCCCCAGGTCTTCCCAAGGTCAATCAGGTCCCCAGGTCTTTCCTATGTCTTTCCTAGTTCTTCCAGGTCTTTCCAGGCCTTTCTGGTTCTTCCTGGTGGTCTTTCCAGGTCTTTCCCAGGTCTTTCTCAGGTCTTTCTCTGGTCTTTCCCAGGTCTTTCCAAGTCTTTCTGGTCTTCTCAGGTCTTTCAAGGTCTTTCCCAGATCTTTCCAAGGTCTTCCCCAGGTCTTCCCAGGTCTTCCCAAAGGTCTTTCTCAGGTCTTCCCCAGGTCTTTCCAAGGCCTTTCCCAGGTCTTTCCCAGGTCTTTCCCAGGTCTTTCAAGGTCTTTCCGAGGTCTTTCTCCAGGTCTTTCCAAGGCCTTTCCCAGGTCTTCCCCAGGTCTTCCCAAGGTCTTTCTCAGGTCTTTCCCAGGTCTTTCTCAGGTCTTTCTCAGGTCTTTCCCAGGTCTTTCCCAGGTCTTTCTCATAGGTCTTTCCCAGGTCTTTCCCAGGTCTTTCTCAGGTCTTTCCCAGGTCTTTCTCAGGTCTTTCTCAGGTCTTTCCCAGGTCTTCCCCAGGTCTTCCCCAGGTCTTTCCCAGGTCTTTCCGAGGTCTTTCTCAGGTCTTTCTCAGGTCTTTCCCAGGCCTTGAAACACATAAGGAGTTGTTGCTATTGTTATGGCTACTACATTAAATCTAAAGACAAATATATTTTAAGAAACGTTACATAAGATGTTCTCTTCATCCCGTTTCCTTGGCAATTAATACCTATCGATACCATCTGTTATGTCTTATTATGACAGTGTTCTGTAGGCCTCATGACAGAGACTTTGAGTATCCTACTGTTTTTTACTAATCAAATCAAGTCAAATTGTAAACTATTGTCCTGTACAGAGTACTTGGACATCAAGCTGCCTGACACTACAGAAACAGGAGATATGCTCCTGCCCCATGGTCCATTCTGGCTTGGACATGGCTTACTGCTGTTACCATGTGTTTGAAAGAACCCACATCTTCAACAGCATCATCACCGTACCAGTGTTACCTCCTCCTCCTCCTCTTCTTCACTCCAATCTCTCCAATCTCCACTCACAGACAGACACTTATAGCTACTGTGATGTCCTCTCTGTCCTCTCTATCCTAACTCCTCTTTCTGTCCTCTCTATCCTAACTCCTCTCTCTGTCCTCTCTATCCTAACTCCTCTCTCTGTCCTCTCACCTCTGTCTGTCCTCTGTCCTCTCTCTATCCTCTCTCCTCTCTCTGTCCTCTCTATCCTACCTCCTCTCTCTGTCCTCTCTCCTCTCTCTGTCCTCTGTCCTCTCTCTATACTCTCTCCCTCTCTCTGTCCTCTCTATCCCTACCTCCTCTTTCTGTCCTCTCTCTGTCTTCTCTCCTCTCTCTTTCCTCTTTATCTTCTCTATCGTCTCTCCTCTCTCTGTCCTCTATACTATCTCCTCTTTCTGTCCTCTCTCTGTCATCTCTATCCTATCTCCTCTCTCTCCTATCTCTTCTCTCTCTGTCCTCTCTATCCTACCTCCTCTTTCTGTCTCTCTCTCTGTCCTATCTCCTCTCTCTGTCCTCTCTTCTCTCTCTCTCTCCTCTCTCTGTCCTCTCTCCTCTCTCTGTCCTCTCTCCTCTCTCTCCTCTCTCCTCTCTCTGTCCTCTCTATGTCCTCTCTCCTCTCTGTCCTCTCTCCTCTCTCTCCCTCTCTCTCTCTCTGTCCTCTCTCTTCTCTCTCTCCTCTCTCTGTCCTCTCTCCTCTCTCTGTCCTCTGTCCTCTCTCTGTCCTCTGTCTCTCTCTCTCTCCTCTCTCTGTGTTTTGATATGAGGCTGTTGGTCTGCTCTCCACAGTGGGCTCTGCTCTGACTACAGGGACTGCATTCCAAATAGCATCCTATTCCCTAAATAGGGAATTCCCTTTGACCGGAACCCTATGAGTCGTGGTCAAAGTTAGTGACCAATGTAGGGAATAGGGTTCCGTTTGGGACGTAACCTGTGACTGCAGCTCAGCAGTATTTTGTGAAGCAGAGGCACTATGCTGTTAATACCAGGCGGTGGTCTTCCTGTCTGTCTAACAATGACATACCACTCTCTCTCTCTCTCTCTCTCTCTCTCTGCCTCTCTCTGCCTCTCTCTTTGCCTCTCTCTCTCTCTGCCTCTCTCTCTGCCTCTCTCTCTGCCTCTCTCTCTCTCTCTGCCTCTCTCTGTCTCTCTCTCTGCCTCTCTCTCACTCTCTCTCGCTGCCTCTCTCTCTCTCTGCCTCTCTCTCTGCCTCTCTCTCTGCCTCTCTCTCTCTCTCTGCCTCTCTCTCTGCCTCTCTCTCTCTCTGCCTCTCTCTCTGCCTCTCTCTCTCTGCTCTCTCTCTCTCTGCCTCTCTCTCTCTATGCCTCTGTCTCTCTCTCTCTCTCTCTCTCTCTGTCTCTCTCTCTCTCTCTCTCTCTGCCTCTCTCTCGCTCTGCCTCTCTCTCTGCCTCTCTCTCTCTGCCTCTCTCTCTGCCTCTCTCTCTCCACACAAACAATACTATTTCTACAGCTTGTTCCTACACATCTGTCATTGCTTCGATGTTGTTGAATCTTACAGAAATGTCAAATGTGTGAGTGAAGAAAGTATAAAAACTAAATATCCCTTACAGTGTCATTAGGTGTTATGTAGCAGAGGATACACCATCCTATTCTGTTGATACAAGCACCTCGTCATGCCCAGTAAGAGCCAGCGCCAGCTAATTGTGTGCTAACGGAACCATGATGTCAGAGAGGGATTCACGCTCACCAAAGAGGAACAAACTTAGGCTGTGTTTATCTCCTTTTCCAGACCTCAAGCCCTTTCTGCTGGTAGAGGAAGACTATACACACACAAAACACAAACGTTTTAGAACATCCATTCATTCAAGGGTTTATCTTCATTTTTTACTATTTTCTACATTGTAGAATAATAGTGAAGACATCAAAACTATGAAATAACACATATGGGAATCATGTGGTAACCAAAATCAAAACACATAAAATCTCTGAACAAATAGTTTCTTGTTCATACCAGATTTGAATTTCTTATTCATTTAAGCAAATGTGGTGGGGGTGGTGTTAGGGGGTGCTGGTGGTGATGGGGTGGAGGTGGTGGTGGTGCTGGTAATGTTAGGTGGTGGTGTTAGGGGTAATGGGGTGGTAGTGGTGGTGTTAGTGGGTGGTGGTGGTGGTGTTAGTGGGTGGTGGTGGTGTTAGTGGGTGGTGGTGTTGGTGGTGGTTGTGGTGTTAGTGGGTGGTGGTAGTGGTGGTGTTGGTGGTGTTAGTTGTGTTTGTGGTGGTGTATGTGGTGGTGGTGGTGTTGGTGGTGGTGGTATTTGTGATGGTGTGGGTGGTGGTGGTGTTGGTGATGGTGATAGTGGTGGTGGTGTTGGGGTTGGTGGTGGTGACGGTGGTGGTGGGGGTGTTGGTGGTGGTTGTGGTGTTAGTGGATGGTGGTAGTGGTGGTGTTGGTGGTGTTTGTGGTGGTGGTGGTGTTGGTGGTGGTGGTATTTGTGGTGGTGGTGGTATTTGTGTTGGTGGGGGTGGTGGTGGTGTTGGTGATAGTGGTGGTGGTGTTGGGGGTGGTGGTGGTGGTAGTGGGGGTGGTGTTAGGGGGTGGTGGTGGTGGTGGAGGTGGTGGTGGTGTTAGGTGGTGGTGTTGTTAGGGGTGGTGGTGGTGTTAGGGGGGTGGTGGTGTTAGGTGGTGGTGTTGTTAGGGGGTGGTGGTGGTGTTAGGGGGGTGGTGGTGTTAGGGGGTGGTGGTGGTGTTAGGGGTGGTGGTGGTGTTAGGGGGTGGTGGTGGTGTTAGCGGTGGTGGGGGGTGGTGGTGGTGTTAGGGAGTGGTGGTGGTGTTGGGGGTGGTGGTGGAGGTAGTGGTGGTGGTGTTAGCGGTGGTGGGGGTGGGGGTGGTGGTGTTAGTGGGTGGTGGTGGTGTTGAGTGAGTGGTAGTGGTATTAGGTAATGGGGGTGCTGGTGGTGATGGGGTGGTGGTGATGGTGATGGGGGTGGTGGTGGTGGTGTTAGGGGGTGGGGGTGGTAATGTTAGGTGGTGGTGTTAGGAGGTGGTGGTGGTGGTGTAATGGGGTGGTGGTGGTGTTAGTGGGTGGTGGTGGTGTTAGTGGGTGGTGGTGGTGGTGTTAGTTGGTGGTGTTAGTGGTGTTAGTGGGTGGTTGTGGTGTTAGGAAGTGGTGGTTGTGGTGGATAGTGGTGGGGGTGGTGGTGACAGTGGCGGTGCTGTTGGGGGTGGGGTAGTGGTGGTGGTGGTAGTAGTGGTGGTGGTGGGGGTGGTGGTGGTGGGGGTGGTGGTGGTGTTGGTGGTAGTGGTGGTGGTGGTTGTGGGGGTGGTGTTAGGAGGTGGTGGTGGTGTTAGCGGGTGGTGGTGGTGTTAGGGGAGGTGGTGTTAGGGAGTGGTGGTGGTGTTAGGGGGTGGTGGTGGTGTTAGAGGGGGTGGTGGTGGTGTTAAGGGGGTGGTGGTGGTGTTAGGGGGTGGTGGTGGTGTTAGGGGGAGTGGTGGTGGTGTTAGGGGGTGGTGGTGGTGTTAGGGGTGGTGATGGTGTTAGGGGTGGTGGTGGAGGTAGTGGTGGTGGTGTTAGCGGTGGTGGGGGTGGGGGTGGTGGTGTTAGTGGGTGGTGGTGGTGTTAGTGAGTGGTAGTGGTATTAGGTAGTGGGGGTGCTGGTGGTGATGGGGGTGGAGGTGGTGGTGGTGATGGTGATGGTGATGGGGGTGGTGGTGGTGGTGTTAGGGGGTGGGGGTGGGGGTGGTAATGTTAGGTGGTGGTGTTAGGAGGTGGTGGTGGTGGTGTAATGGGGTGGTGGTGGTGTTAGCGGGTGGTGGTGGTGTTAGGGGAGGTGGTGGTGGTGTTAGGGAGGTGGTGGTGGTGTTAGGGGGGTGGTGGTGGTGTAATGGGGTGGTGGTGGTGTTTAGCGGGTGGTGGTGGTGTTAGGGGAGGTGGTGGTGGTGTTAGGGGGTGGTGGTGGTGTTAGGGGGGTGGTGGTGTTGGGTGGTGGTGGTGGTGTTAGGGGGTGGTGGTGGTGTTAGGGGGGTGGTGGTGGTGTTAGGGGGGTGGTGGTGGTGTTAGGGGTGGTGATGGTGGTGTTAGGGGGGTGGTGTTGGTGTTAGGGGTTGGTGGTGGTGTTAGGGGGTGGTGGTGGGGTTAGGGGGGTGGTGTTGGTGGTGGTGGTATTTGTGGTGGTGGTATTTGTGGTGGTGGGGGTGGTGGTGTGGTTGGTGATGGTGATAGAGGTGGGGGTGGTGGTGGTAGTGGTGATGGTGGTGGTGGGGGTGTTGGTGGTGGTGGTAGTGGGGGTGGTGTTAGGTGGTGGTGGTGGTTGTGGTGTTGTTAGGGTGTGGGGGTGGTGGTGTGGTGTTAGGGGTAGGTGGTGGTGTTAGGGGGTGGTGGTGGTGGTGATGGTGTTAGGGAGTGGTGGTGGTGTTAGGGAGTGGTGGTGGGGGTGGTGGTGGTGTTAGGGAGTGGTGGTGGTGTTAGGGGGTGGTGGTAGAGGTAGTGGTGGTGGTGTTAGCGGGTGGTGGGGGTGGGGGTGGTGGTGTTAGTGGATGGTGGTGGTGTTAGTGAGTGGTGGTGGTATTAGGTAGTGGGGGTGCTGGTGGTGATGGGGGTGGAGGTGGTGGTGGTATGGTGATGGGGGTGGGAGGTGGTGGTGGTGGTGTTAGGGGGTGGGGGTGGGGGTGGTAATGTTAGGTGGTGGTGTTAGGAGGTGGTGGTGGTGTTAGTGGGTGGTGGTGATGTTAGTGGGTGGTGGTGGTGATGTTAGTTGGTGTTAGTGGGTGGTGGTGGTGTTAGTTGGTGGTGGTGGTGTTAGTGGGTGGTTGTGGTGTTAGGAGGTGGTGGTTGTGGTGGATATTGGTGGGGGTGGTGGTGGCAGTGGCGGTGCTGTTGGGGGTGGGGGTAGTGGTGGTGGTGGTAGTGGTAGTGGTGGTGGTGGTGGGGGTGGTGGTGGGGGTGGTGGTAGTGGTGGTGGTGGTTGTGGGGGTGGTGTTAGGAGGTGGTGGTGGTGTTATGGGGTGGTGGTGGTGTTAGGGGAGGTGGTGGTGGTGTTAAGGAGTGGTGGTGGTGTTAGGGGGTGGTGGTGGTGTTAGGGGAGTGGTGGTGTTGGGTGGTGGTGGTGGTGTTAGGGGGTGGTGGTGGTGTTAGGGGGGTGGTGGTGGTGGTGTTAGGGGGTGGTGGTGGTGTTAGGGGGTGGTGGTGTTAGGGGGGTGGTGGTGGTGTTAGGGGTGGTGGTGGTGGTGTTAGGGGGGGGTGGTGGTGGTGTTAGGGTGGTGGTGGTGGTGTTAGGGTGGTGGTGGTGGTGGTGTTAGGGGGTGGTGGTGGTGTTAGGGGGTGGTGGTGGTGGTGTTAGGGAGTGGTGGTGGTGTTAGGGGGTGGTGGTGGTGTTAGGGGGGTGGTGGTGGTGTTAGGGGGGTGGTGGTGGTGTTAGGGGGTGGTGATGGTGTTAGGGTGGTGGTGGTGTTAGGGGTGGTGGTGGTGGTGTTAGGGAGTGGTGGTGGTGTTTGTGGTGGTGGGGTGGTGGTAGTGTTGGTGTTGGTAGTGGTGATGGTGTTGGTTGTTTGTGTTGATGGTGGTGGTGGTGTTTTTGGTGGTGGGGGTGGTGGTAGTGGTGGTGGTAGTGGTGTTGATAGTAGGGGTGGTGGTGGTGGGGGTGGTGTTAGGAGGTGGTGGTGGTGTTAGGGGTGGTGGTGGTGTTAGGGGGTGGTGTTAGGGTGTGGTGTGTGGTGGTGTGGCTGGTGTTAGGGGGTGGTGGTGGTGGTGTTAGGGGTGGTGGTGGTGGTGTTAGGGGGTGGTGGTGTTAGGGAGTGGTGGTGGTGCCCCGGGTGGTGGTGGTGGTGGTGGTAGTTTTGGTGGTGGTGTTGGTGGTAGTGGGGGTGGTGTTAGGAGGTGGTAGTGATGGTGATGTTGTTAGGGGTGGTGGTGGTGGTGTTAGGGGTGGTGGTGGTGTTAGGGTGGTGGTGGTGGTGTTAGGGTGGTGGTGGTGGTGGTGTTAGGGGTGGTGGTGGTGTTAGGGGGTGGTGGTGGTGGTGTTAGGGAGTGGTGGTGGTGTTAGGGGGTGGTGGTGGTGTTAGGGGGTGGTGGTGGTGATGTTAGGGGGTGGTGATGGTGTTAGGGTGGTGGTGGTGTTAGGGGTGGTGGTGGTGGTGGTGGTGTTAGGGAGTGGTGGTGGTGTTTGTGGTGGTGGGGGTGGTGGTAGTGTTGGTGTTGGTAGTGGTGATGGTGTTGGTGTTTGTGTTGATGGTGGTGGTGGTGTTTTTGGTGGTGGGAGTGGTGGTAGTGGTGGTGGTAGTGGTGTTGATGGTAGGCGGTGGTGGTGGTGGGGGTGGTGTTAGGAGGTGGTGGTGGTGTTAGGGGGTGATGGTGGTGTTAGGGGGTGGTGTTAGGGTGTGGTGTGTGGTGGTGTGGCTGGTGTTAGGGGTGGTGGTGGTGGTGTTAGGGGTGGTGGTGGTGGTGTTAGGGGGTGGTGGTGTTAGGG
This sequence comes from Oncorhynchus masou masou, assembly GCF_036934945.1. NCBI lineage: Eukaryota > Metazoa > Chordata > Actinopteri > Salmoniformes > Salmonidae > Oncorhynchus > Oncorhynchus masou. Next base: position 30,189 of record NW_027009714.1, read on the forward strand.
AGTGGTGGTGGTGCCCCGGGTGGTGGTGGTGGTGGTGGTAGTTTTGGTGGTGGTGTTGGTGGTAGTGGGGGTGGTGTTAGGAGGTGGTAGTGATGGTGATGTTGTTAGGGGTGGTGGTGGTGGTGTTAGGGGTTTTGGTGGTGGTGATGGTGGTACTGGTGGGGGTGGGGGTAGTGGTGGTGGGGGTGGTAGTGGTAGTGGTGGCGGTGGTAGTGGTTAATGGGGGTGGTGGTGGTGGTGTTTGTGTTGATGGTGGTGGTGGTGTTGGTAGTGATGGTGGTGGTGTTTGTGTTGATGGTGCTGGTGGTGGCGGTGGTGGTGTTTGTGGTGGTGGGGGTAGGTGGTAGTGATGGTGGTGGTGGTAGTGGTAGTGGTGGTGGTGGTGGTAGTGGTGATGGTGGGGTAGGTGGTGGTAGTGGTGATGGGGGTGGTGGTAGTGGTGGTGGTGGTGTTCGGGCGGTGGTGGTGGTGTTAGGGGGGTGGTGGTGGTGGTGTTAGGGGTGGTGGTGATGTTAGAGGGGTGGTGGTGGTGTTAGGGAGTGGTGGTGGTGTTTGTGGTGGTGGGGGTGGTGGTAGTGTTGGTGTTGGTAGTGGTGATGGTGTTGGTGTTTGTGTTGATGGTGGTGGTGGTGTTTTTGGTGGTGGGGGTGGTGGTAGTGGTGGTGGTGAGTGGTGTTGATGGTAGGGGTGGTGGTGGTGGGGGTGGTGTTAGGAGGTGGTGGTGGTGTTAGGGGTGGTGGTGGTGTTAGGGGGTGGTGTTAGGGTGTGGTGTGTGGTGGTGTGGCTGGTGTTAGGGGGTGGTGGTGGTGGTGTTAGGGGTGGTGGTGGTGGTGTTAGGGGGGTGGTGGTGTTAGGGAGTGGTGGTGGTGCCCTCGGGTGGTGGTGGTGGTGGTGGTAGTTTTGGTGGTGGTGTTGGTGGTAGTGGGGGTGGTGTTAGGAGGTGGTAGTGATGGTGATGTTGTTAGGGGGTGGTGGTGGTGTTAGGGGGTGGTGGTGGTGTTAGGGGTGGTGGTGGTGGTGTTAGGGGTGGTGGTGGTGGTGGTGTTAGGGGTGGTGGTGGTGTTAGGGGGTGGTGGTGGTAGTGTTAGGGAGTGGTGGTGGTGTTAGGGGTGGTGGTGGTGTTAGGGGTGGTGGTGGTGGTGTTAGGGGGTGGTGGTGGTGGTGTTAGGGGTGGTGGTGGTGTTAGGGGTGGTGGTGGTGGTGGTGGTGTTAGGGAGTGGTGGTGGTGTTTGTGGTGGTGGGGGTGGTGGTAGTGTTGGTGTTGGTAGTGGTGATGGTGTTGGTGTTTGTGTTGATGGTGGTGGTGGTGTTTTTGGTGGTGGGGGTGGTGGTAGTGGTGGTGGTAGTGGTGTTGATGGTAGGGGTGGTGGTGGTGGGGGTGGTGTTAGGAGGTGGTGGTGGTGTTAGGGGTGGTGGTGGTGTTAGGGGGTGGTGTGGTGGTGTGGCTGGTGTTAGGGGGTGGTGGTGGTGGTGTTAGGGGTGGTGGTGGTGGTGTTAGGGGGGTGGTGGTGTTAGGGAGTGGTGGTGGTGCCCCGGGTGTTGGTGGTGGTGGTGGTAGTTTTGGTGGTGGTGTTGGTGGTAGTGGGGGTGGTGTTAGGAGGTGGTAGTGATGGTGATGTTGTTAGGGGTGGTGGTGGTGGTGTTAGGGGTTTTGGTGGTGGTGATGGTGGTACTGGTGGGGGTGGGGTAGTGGTGGTGGGGGGTGGTAGTGGTAGTGGTGGCGGTGGTAGTGGTTAATGGGGGTGGTGGTGGTGGTGTTTGTGTTGATGGTGGTGGTGGTGTTGGTAGTGATGGTGGTGGTGTTTGTGTTGATGGTGGCGGTGGTGGTGTTTGTGGTGGTGGGGGTGGTGGTAGTGATGGTGGTGGTGGTAGTGGTAGTGGTGGTGGTGGTGGTAGTGGTGATGGGGGTGGTGGTAGTGGTGGTGGTAGTGGTGATGGGGGTGGTGGTAGTGGTGGTGGTGGTGTTAGGGCGGTGGTGGTGGTGTTAGGGGGTGGTGGTGGTGGTGTTAGGGGGGTGGTGGTGATGTTAGAGGGGTGGTGGTGGTGTTAGGGGTGGTGGTGGTGGTGTTAGGGGTGGTGGTGGTGGTGTTAGGGGGGTGGTGGTGGTGGTGTTAGGGGGTGGTGGTGGTGTTAGGGGGGTTGTGGTGGTGTTAGGGGGTGGTGGTGGTGTTAGGGAGTGGTGGTGGTGTTAGGGGTTGGTGGTGGTGTTAGGGGGGTGGTGGTGGTGGTGTTAGGGGGTGGTGGTGGTGTTAGGGGTGGGGGTGGTGGTGTTAGGGAGTAGTTGGTGGTGTTAGGGGGTGGTGTTGGTGGTGTTAGGGGTGGTGGTGGTGTTAGGGAGTGGTGGTGGTGTTAGGGGGGTTGTGTGGTGGTGTTAGGGGGTGGTGGTGGTGGTGTTAGGAGGTGGTGGTGTTGTTAAGGGGTGGTGGTGGTGTTAGGGGGTGGTGGTGGTGGTGTTAGGGGTGGTGGTGGTGGTGTTAGGAGGTGGTGATGGTGTTAGGGAGTGTTGGTGGTGTTAGGGGGTGGTGGTGGTGGTGTTAGGGGTGGTGGTGGTGGTGTTAGTGGGGGTGGTGGTGGTGGTGTTAGGGGTGGTGGTGGTGTTAGGGGGGTTGTGGTGGTGTTAGGGGTGGTGGTGGTGGGGAGTGGTGGTGGTGTTGGGGGGTGGTGGTGGTGTTAGGGGGGTTGGTGGTGGTGTTAGGGGGGTGGGTGGTTGTGGTGGTGTTAGGAGGTGGTGGTGTTATTAGGGGGTGGTGGTGGTGTTAGGGGGTGGTGGTGGTGTTAGGGGGGTGGTGGTGTTGGGTGGTGGTGGTGGTGTTAGGGGGGTGGTGGTGGTGTTAGGGGGTGGTGGTGGTGGTGTTAGGGGTGGTGGTGGTGTTAGGGGGGTGGTGGTGTTAGGGGGGTGGTGGTGGTGGTGGTGTTAGGGAGTGGTGGTGGTGTTTGTGGTGGTGGGGGTGGTGGTAGTGTTGGTGTTGGTAGTGGTGATGGTGTTGGTGTTTGTGTTGATGGTGGTGGTGGTGTTTTTGGTGGTGGGGGTGGTGGTAGTGGTGGTGGTAGTGGTGTTGATGGTAGGGGTGGTGGTGGTGGGGGTGGTGTTAGGAGGTGGTGGTGGTGTTAGGGGGTGGTGGTGGTGTTAGGGGGTGGTGTGTGGTGGTGTGGCTGGTGTTAGGGGTGGTGGTGGTGGTGTTAGGGGTGGTGGTGGTGGTGTTAGGGGGGTGGTGGTGTTAGGGAGTGGTGGTGGTGCCCCCGGGTGTTGGTGGTGGTGGTGGTAGTTTTGGTGGTGGTGTTGGTGGTAGTGGGGGTGGTGTTAGGAGGTGGTAGTGATGGTGATGTTGTTAGGGGTGGTGGTGGTGGTGTTAGGGGTTTTGGTGGTGGTGATGGTGGTACTGGTGGGGGTGGGGGTAGTGGTGGTGGGGGGGTGGTAGTGGTAGTGGTGGCGGTGGTAGTGGTTAATGGGGGTGGTGGTGGTGGTGTTTGTGTTGATGGTGGTGGTGGTGTTGGTAGTGATGGTGGTGGTGTTTGTGTTGATGGTGGCGGTGGTGGTGTTTGTGGTGGTGGGGGTGGTGGTAGTGATGGTGGTGGTGGTAGTGGTAGTGGTGGTGGTGGTGGTAGTGGTGATGGGGGTGGTGGTAGTGGTGGTGGTAGTGGTGATGGGGGTGGTGGTAGTGGTGGTGGTGGTGTTCGGGCGGTGGTGGTGGTGTTAGGGGTGGTGGTGGTGGTGTTAGGGGGGTGGTGGTGATGTTAGAGGGGGTGGTGGTGGTGTTAGGGAGTGGTGGTGGTGGTGTTAGGGGGGTGGTGGTGGTGGTGTTAGGGGGGTGGTGGTGGTGGTGTTAGGGGTGGTGGTGGTGTTAGGGGGGTTGTGGTGGTGTTAGGGGTGGTGGTGGTGTTAGGGAGTGGTGGTGGTGTTAGGGGTTGGTGGTGGTGTTAGGGGGTGGTGGTGGTGGTGTTAGGGGGTGGTGGTGGTGTTAGGGGGTGGTGGTGGTGTTAGGGAGTGTTGGTGGTGTTAGGGGTGGTGTTGGTGGTGTTAGGGGGTGGTGGTGGTGTTAGGGAGTGGTGGTGGTGTTAGGGGGGTTGGTGGTGGTGTTAGGGGGTGGTGGTGGTGGTGTTAGGAGGTGGTGGTGTTGTTAAGGGGTGGTGGTGGTGTTAGGGAGTGGTGGTGGTGGTGTTAGGGGTGGTGGTGGTGGTGTTAGGAGGTGGTGATGGTGTTAGGGAGTGTTGGTGGTGTTAGGGGGTGGTGGTGGTGGTGTTAGGGGGTGGTGGTGGTGGTGTTAGTGGGGGTGGTGGTGGTGGTGTTAGGGGGGTTTGTGGTGGGTGTTAGGGGGTGGTGGTGGTGTTAGGGAGTGGTGGTGGTGTTAGGGGGTGGTGGTGGTGTTAGGGGGGTTGGTGGTGGTGTTAGGGGGTGGTGGTTGTGGTGTTAGGAGGTGGTGGTGTTATTAGGGGGTGGTGGTGGTGTTAGGGGTGGTGGTGGTGTTAGGGGGTGGTGGTGTTGGGTGGTGGTGGTGGTGTTAGGGGGTGGTGGTGGTGTTAGGGGTGGTGGTGGTGGTGTTAGGGGGTGGTGGTGGTGTTAGGGAGTGGTGGTGTTAGGGGGGTGGTGGTGGTGTTAGGGGGTGGTGGTGGTGGTGTTAGGGGTGGTGGTGGTGGTGTTAGGGGGTGGTGGTGGTGTTAGGGTGGTGGTGGTGGTGTTAGGGTGGTGGTGGTGGTGGTGTTAGGGGGTGGTGGTGGTGTTAGGGGGTGGTGGTGGTGTTAGGGGGTGGTGGTGGTGGTGTTAGGGAGTGGTGGTGGTGTTAGGGGTGGTGGTGGTGTTAGGGGGGGTGGTGGTGGTGTTAGGGGGTGGTGGTGGTGGTGTTAAGGGGTGGTGATGGTGTTAGGGTGGTGGTGGTGTTAGGGGTGGTGGTGGTGGTGTTAGGGAGTGGTGGTGGTGGGGGTGGTGGTAGTGTTGGTGTTGGTAGTGGTGATGGTGTTGGTGTTTGTGTTGATGGTGGTGGTGGTGTTAGGGGGTGGTGGTGTTAGGGGGGTGGTGGTGGTGTTAGGGGGTGGTGGTGGTGGTGGTGTTAGGGGGTGGTGGTGGTGGTGTTAGGGGGTGGTGGTGGTGTTAGGGTGGTGGTGGTGGTGTTAGGGTGGTGGTGGTGGTGGTGTTAGGGTGGTGGTGGTGGTGTTAGGGGTGGTGGTGGTGTTAGGGGGTGGTGGTGGTGGTGTTAGGGAGTGGTGGTGGTGTTAGGGGTGGTGGTGGTGTTAGGGGGTGGTGGTGGTGTTAGGGGTGGTGGTGGTGGTGTTAGGGGGTGGTGATGGTGTTTGTGGTGGTGGGGGTGGTGGTAGTGTTGGTGTTGGTAGTGGTGATGGTGTTGGTGTTTGTGTTGATGGTGGTGGTGGTGTTTTTGGTGGTGGGGGTGGTGGTAGTGGTGGTGGTAGTGGTGTTGATGGTAGGGGTGGTGGTGGTGGGGGTGGTGTTAGGAGGTGGTGGTGGTGTTAGGGTGGTGGTGGTGTTAGGGGGTGGTGTTAGGGTGTGTGTGTGTGGTGGTGTGGCTGGTGTTAGGGGGTGGTGGTGGTGGTGTTAGGGGTGGTGGTGGTGGTGTTAGGGGGTGGTGGTGTCAGGGAGTGGTGGTGGTGCCCCGGGTGGTGGTGGTGGTGGTGGTAGTTTTGGTGGTGGTGTTGGTGGTAGTGGGGGTGGTGTTAGGAGGTGGTAGTGATGGTGATGTTGTTAGGGGGTGGTGGTGGTGGTGTTAGGGGTTTTGGTGGTGGTGATGGTGGTACTGGTGGGGGTGGGGGTAGTGGTGGTGGGGGGTGGTAGTGGTAGTGGTGGCGGTGGTAGTGGTTAATGGGGGTGGTGAGTGGTGGTGTTTGTGTTGATGGTGGTGGTGGTGTTGGTAGTGATGGTGTTTGTGTTGATGGTGCTGGTGGTGGCGGTGGTGGTGTTTGTGGTGGTGGGGGTGGTGGTAGTGATGGTGGTGGTGGTGGTGGTAGTGGTGATGGGGGTGGTGGTAGTGGTGGTGGTATTGGTGATGGGGGTGGTGGTAGTGGTGGTGGTGGTGTCTGGGCGGTGGTGGTGGTGTTAGGGGGTGTGGTGGTGGTGGTGTTAGGGGGGTGGTGGTGGTGTTAGGGGGTGTGGTGGTGGTGGTGTTAGTGGGGGTGGTGGTGGTGGTGTTAGGGGTGGTGGTGGTGTTAGGGGTGGTGGTGGTGTTAGTGTGGGGTGTTAGGAGGTGGTGGTGGTGATGATGGTGATGGTATTAGGGGGTGGTGGTGGTGGTGTTAGGGGGTTGTGGTGGTGGTGATGGTGGTACTGGTGGGGGTGGGGGTAGTGGTGGTGGGGGTGGTAGTGGTAGTGGTGGCGGTGGTAGTGGTTAATGGGGGTGGTGGTGGTGGTGTTTGCGTTGATGGTGGTGGTGGTGTTGGTCGTGATGGTGGTGGTGTTTGTGTTGATGGTGCTGGTGGTGGTGGTGGTAGTGATGGTGGTGGTAGTGGTAGTGGTAGTGGTGGTGGTGGTAGTGGTGATGGGGGTGGTGGTAGTGGTGGTGGTGGTGGTGGTGGTGGTGGTAGTGGTGGTGGTGGTGTTGGGCGGTGGTGGTGGTGTTAGGGGGTGGTGGTGGTGGTGTTAGGGGGGTGGTGGTGGTGTTAGGGGGGTGGTGGTGATGCTAGAGGGGGTGGTGGTGGTGTTAGGGGGTGGTGGTGGTGGTGGTGATGGTGATGCTGGTGGGGGTGGGGGTAGTGGTGGTGGCGGTGGTGGTAGTGTTGTTGGTAGTGGTGATGGTGGTGGTGTTTGTGGTAGTGGTGATGGTGGTAGTGGTGATGGTGGTAGTGGTGTTGATGGTAGTGGTGGTGGGGGTGGTGGTAGTGGGGGTGGTGTTCGGAGGTGGTGGTGGTGTTAGGGGGTGGTTGTGTTGTTAGGGTGTGGGGGTGGTGGTGTGGGTGGTGTTAGGTGGTGGTGGTGTTAGGGGTGGTGGTGGTGGTGTTAGGGAGTGGTGGTGGTGTTAGGGGATGGTGGTGGTGGTAGTGGTGATGGGGGTGGTGGTAGTGGTGGTGGTAGTTTTGGTGGTGGTGTTGATGGTAGTGGGGGTGGTGGTAGTGGGGGTGGGGCATGGAAGTGTTACGAGCCAGCTGAGGCATGGAAGCCTGACGAGTCAGCTGAGGCATGGAAGCCTGACTAGCCAGCTGAGGCATGGAAGCCTGACGAGCCAGCTGAGGCATGGAAGCCTGACGAGCCAGCTGAGGCATGGAAGCCTTATGAGCCAGCTGGGGCATGGAAGCCTTATGAGCCAGCTGAGGCATGGAAGCCTTACGATCCAGCTGAGGCATGGAAGCCTTACGAGCCAGCTGGGGCATGGAAGCCTGACGAGCCAGCTGGGGCATGGAAGCCTGACGAGCCAGCTGGGGCATGGAAGCCTGCACGAGCCAGCTGGGGCATGGAAGCCTGACGAGCCAGCTGAGGCATGGAAGCCTGACGAGCCAGCTGAGGCATGGAAGCCTGACGAGCCAGCTGTAGCATGGAAGCCTTACGAGCCAGCTGGGGCACGGAAGCCTTACGAGCCAGCTGAGGCACGGAAGCCTGACGAGCCAGCTGAGGCATGGAAGTACTGACGAGCCAGCTGGAGGTGCGGAAGCCTTACGATCCAGCTGAGGCATGGAAGCCCATTTGGTGCCAGCTGGGGCATGGAAGCCTTACGAGCCAGCTGGGGCATGTAGCTTTACGAGCCAGCTGGGGCATGGAAGCCTTACGAGACAGCTGGGGCATGGAAGCCTTACGAGCCAGCTGGGGCATGGAAGCCTGACGAGCCAGCTGGGGCATGGAAGCCTTACGAGCCAGCTGAGGCATGGAAGCCTGATGAGCCAGCTGAGGCATGGAAGCCTGACGAGCCAGCTGAGGCATGGAAGCCTGACAGACAGCTGGGGCATGGGAGCCTTACGGATCCAGCTGGAGGCATGGAAGCCTTAACAGCCAGCTGGGCATGGAAGCCTTACGAGCCAGCTGGGGCATGGAAGCCTTACGAGCCAGCGGAGGCATGGAAGCTTTACGAGCCAGCTGAGGCATGGAAGCCTGACGAGCCAGCTGGGGCATGGAAGCCTGACGACAGCTGAGGCATGGAAGCCTGACGAGCCAGCTGGGGCATGGAAGCCTGGACGAGCCAGCTGGGGCATGGAAGGAAGCTGGGGCATGAAGCCTACGAGCCAGCTGAGGCATGGAAGCCTGACGAGCCAGCTGGGGCATGGAAGCCTTACGATCCAGCTGGACGGAAGCCTGACGAGCCAGCTGTGGGTGGAAGCCTCACGAGCCAGCTGAGGCATGGAAGCTTTACGAGCCAGCTGAGGCATGGAAGCCTTACGATCCAGCTGAGGCATGGAAGCCTGACGAGCCAGCTGTGGCATGGAAGCCTTACGAGCCAGCCAGCACGGAAGCCTTACGAGCCAGCTGAGGCATGGAAGCCCTGACGAGCCAGCTGAGGCATGGAAGTCCTGACGAGCCAGCTGAGGCATGAAGCCTGACGATCCAGCGGAGGCATGGAAGCCCTTACGAGCCAGCTGGGGCATGGAAGCCTTCACGAGCCAGCTGGGGCATGGAAGCCTTACGAGCCAGCTGGGGCATGGAAGCCTTACGAGCCAGCTGGGGCATGGAAGCCTGACGGCCAGCTGGGGCATGGAAGCCTTACAGAGCCAGCTGAGGCATGGAAGCCTTACGAGCCAGCTGAGGCATGGAAGCCTGACGAGCCAGCTGGGGCATGGAAGCCTGGGACGAGCCAGCTGAGGCATGGAAGCCTGACGAGCCAGCTGAGGCATGGAAGCCTGACGAGCCAGCTGAGGCATGGAAGCATTAAGCCTTAGATTTTTTTAAACACTTTTTGGTTACTAGCATGATTCCATATGTGTTATTTCATGTTTTTATATCTTCACTATTATTATTATTAAATAGTAAAAATAAAGAGAAACCCTTTGAATGAGTAGGTGTTTTAAACATTAAGACTGGTACTGTAGGTGCGCCGGAACACACACACACACACACACACACACACACACACACACACACACACACACACACACACACACACACACACACACACACACACACACACACACACACACACACACACACACACACACACACACACACACACACACACACACACACACACACACACAGGACTCACCTAAATATAATGATCATCAGAATGAAGAAACTGACTTAATGACATACTACTGAACAACACAATTGTACACACACACACACACACACACACACACACACACACACACCGATGATTAACAGCCTACACTATTTCTGTGGTAACTTTTTATTGTTCTGCGTGAGTGAATCTCCTGACACAGACAACCACAGAGCCCTGAGGGGAGATTACATCAAAACCAATTAAATAAAACCTCTCTCTTTGTGCATCCCAAATGACACTCTGTTCCCTATGAAGTCCACTACTTTTGACCAGGACCCATAGTCTGGGCTTATCAGTGTTTGGGATGCACGCCTCAAGATTATGCAATAGAAAGATCTGTTGACGAGAGCTACTGGGTGCTTAGTTTTGAGCTTTTACCTGACTGACAGACAGACAGACAGACAGACAGACAGACAGGTTGGTCTGACTGACTGACTGACTGGCTGGCTGGCTGACTGACTGTCTGACTGGCTGGCTAACTGACTGTCTGACTGACTGACTGGCTGACTGACTGACTGAGTCTGACTGTCTGGCTAACGGACTGGCTGGCTGGCTGGCTGGCTGAATGGCTAACTGACTGTACTGACTGTCTGACTGGCTGACTGACTGACTGTCTGACTGACTGTCTGACTGACTGGCTGTGTGACTGACTCGACTGGCTGACTGTCTGACTGACTGTCTGACTGTCTGTGTGACTGACTGGCTGACTGACTGGCTGACTGGCTGACTGGTCTGACTGACTGGCTAACTGGCTGACTGTGTGACTTCAGGGGAATAGAGCAGAGAGCTGAACAGCAGGGCTACATAGTGGTAGGACATTTCTGCTGCTTTCTATTTTCTCTGCTGAAATGATGTGGTGGTTGGCTGGGGAACATCTGTGGTCTTCAGAAGCACTAGTAAACTGGGTGGAGTGGGAGAAGGCAACAGAGCCAAAGAGAAGATGTAGACCGAGAGAAAAATAAGGAGAGAGAAACAGAGAGGAGAAGGGGACTTTGTAGCCAGCTTGTTGAAGCATGTACTGTCTATTGACAGCACACACACACACATTTACGCACACACAGCACACCGTGAGACTGTGTTATTTGGTGAGAATGCTGGTATTTGAGATGAGTGTATTTCATTGGAACCTTGATGTGTGTAGTGAGAGATTCCTCACGCTACCCCTTTCTTGCTACTAACTAAAGCCTAATATGGTCATTTATCATACAACCCTTCATTTCCACATTCCATCCTCCCTGAGACAAAGACCCAGTGGGGCTCTGAGGTCGTAGTGAGTACAAACACCGAGTGTAACGCATGCTCGTGAGGTATGATTATGAAGAGGTGAGGACCAAGGTGCAGCGTGGTACATGTTCATCTTTTTATTTGGAACTGAACACGGAATAGCAAAACAATAAAGAGCACATCCGAAACAGTTCTGTCTGGTGCAAACACAAAAGTAGAAAGCAACTACCCACAAGCAGCACTGAGTTTGAACAGGCTACCTAAGTGATGGCTCTCAATCAGAGACAACGATTGACAGCCTACCTCTGATTGGGAACCATACCAGGCCAAACACATAGCAATACTGCTTACACAGAACAAATCATAGAATGCCCACCCCAACCTCACGCCCTGACCAAACCAAAATAGAGACATAAAAAAGGAGACTAAGGTCAGGGCCAGTGACACAGATCTCTCAGACAGAACCAGTGGGT